>NW_006413299.1:0-7112 GCF_000296735.1 Chrysochloris asiatica | reverse complement strand
TATCACCAAGTCCAAATTTTCCAACTACTGGTCCCTCCTCTTTGCTCCCTACTTTTGCATTCCAGTCACCAGTAATGAGCAATACATCTTGATTGCAGTGCATAGTAACCTTTAATATTCTGCAACACGAGAACTCAAATGCATCAATTCTTCTATGGTCTTCCGTATTCATTGTCAAACTTTCACATGCATGTGAAGCTGTTGAAATACATGGTGTGGGTCAAGTACACCTTCATCCTCTTTGCTCTTGAACACTTTCAGGAGGTCTTGTACAGCAGATTTTCTTATATAATATGTTGTTTGATTTCCTTTTTTCCCTATTTTTAAAAAAGGTTTTTATTGTGGATTGAGTGAAAGTTTACAGGGCAGATCATCAGTTTTGCATTCAACAAATTATACACCTTGTTTGATTACAATGATTATAATACCCTCCATGTACCATCAGCTAATAATATTTCTCTCTATTCAATTAAACTTAAAAAAAAGCACTCAGGCATATGTAATAATTTACATCTCCAAAGGGCACATTCTGCAAGTAGTCCTTCTCTTCCCATGAATCTAGAGACCTCAGCCACTCCCCCTCTCCATAACCCCATCTATGCCTCCGTCTCTGGCATCATTGGTTCTCTGGATAAGGTTGAAAATTACGCTTGTGCTCTTCTCCCTTGATGGTCCTAGGGTCTTCTGTTTTTGAACTGTACGATTAACTACTCCCCTGTTTTTGTTACAAAACTTTTACCTTTACAATTGTGATTGTCGCATTCAGTCAAGGAAACAATTATTCACTATTGAATCGTACGAACCTTATCCCCATCTCTTTACACCAGATCCATCTGTTGTTGTTGTTATGTGCCATGGAGTCGGTTTCGACTCATAGTAACCCTATGCAGGGTTTCCAAGGCTGTAAATCTTTACAAGAGCAGAAAGCCTTATCTTTCTCCCACAGGACAGCTGGTAGTTTAGAACTGCTGACCTTGAGGTTTGCAGCCCAATTCTTAACCACTAAGCTACCAGAGCTCCTTAGCCCCATCTAGGCAAGATGAAAACTATTCAGTGGAGACTCTTTCTTCCCCCTCATACTCTTAAACTAAACTCCCTCTTGAAATCTTGTACTTCATGCCTTTATCACCCCTCATTTTAAGTAGCCAATGTGTAAGTTGCCCATCCCTATCTACCCTGTGTACAGAGGGGATAGCATTGATACTTGATATGAAGAGTCCTTCCCTCTCTGTTGGTATTTAGAGTTACCTCTATGACTATAGGTCAGGTTGATCAAATGTAGCAATTTATTCTTGTTTCCTTTATCAAAAAAAAAAATTTTTTTTTGTAATCTTCCTTTAGTCTAGTTCTGATTATCAAGCCATTGAGGCTAGGTCAGATGGGTACTATCTGCAAGTTTGGGTGTTCTTGTGCATCTCCCCTCACTTCATATCAGCTGGATGCTTCACTCTCAGCTCTAGCCCTCTGTGGCTACGTCCTTGTCCATGGGCTCAAGTGTCCCAGGTCTCACCATACTTTGGACCAACTAACCCTTCCCCTTCTCTCTCTCATCTCCAGGTCAACAGGAGTATGTGAAACATGGTTGAACTCAGCCCATTTCTTCATTGCTGCCTTTCCCACTCTTCCACTCACCAGTAAACCAATGTTGATTACATACATGCCTGCTCATGTGTTCTCTTTGAGTTTCAGTCTTAGCAGGGAGTTTGTCCTGAAGGAACTTGATTGTTTGCCTTGATGGCTTCCTGGTGAACAGCTTGCTTATTCTTGTAGTAGCTAGTCATGCTGACATATTTATTTTGGGTTTTTTCTGATGATCTTTCTTTGAAGATGTAGCTTCTGTCTCTCTAGCTGTTCCAAGTCCTTGCTAGTGGGAATGCCCCACCTCATAAGGTTCTGGATGGGACTCAGGATTCCACCTAAGGTCCTATATTCTGCAAAGGCTTTGTAAGAGGCCTATTTCACTGGTTAAGTTCTACAATCTCTTTTAGATATTCCAATCACTTATAGGCTGAAGACGGGCTTACAAGTTTTATTTAATCATGTTTCCCAACATTCCCTTCTATCCCACTCAAGTGTTTATTTTATAATAGTAGGCAAGGGAAACCAATATTCATAAGACAGTCAAGCATTTTAGTATCATTTCCCCTCTTCAAACTGTGCCTAGATCCTTGTATCCCAGAGCCCTGTTGTTCCAAGTTTGAGCATACATCACTATTTACCTCTGTCCCACTAGGCCATGCAAACTTGTCTCAGTGTTCCCCTATCTATCTTGTTCTTCCACTTTCTCCCCTTTTTCTATTGCCCTCCCCAACACCCGAACTAAAACCCCCACCCCAACCCCACTGTTGTGGTTACCTTATATTCCATTCCATTAACTCTTCCCTCCATTTAAAACAGTCTATTTCATCCTATAATCTACCTGTCCTTCCCTACACCTGGATCGCTGTTCCTCTCTGTTTACCTTCTTTCACATTGTAATTGTTTTGATCATAGACTGACCTCCCTGATCCTCTGTTCTTATCATTTTATTCTGTTCTTGACTCTTCCATTTGTCAATTGAGTTCAGGGTGATGCTGCCACATATGTCATTGTCTAGTTGTTGTCTGTTCTTGTTGGTTCTCAGTCCACAGAACTTCCTTTAGGACGTTTTACATAGCAGGGTTGGCTTTGACAAAATCCCTTAGCTTCTGTTTATCTAGGAATATTTTGATTACATCATCATATTTGATTGACAGCTTTGCTGGATAGAGGATTCTTGGGTGGCAGTTTTTTTCTTTCAGGGTTTTATATATGTCTCCCCATTGCCTTATTGCCTGCATGGTTTCTGTTGAGAAATCTGAGCTTAATCTGATTTGCTTGCCTTTGTATGTTACACTTCTCTTTTCCCTAGCTGCTTTCAAGATCCTGTCCTTATCTTTGATTTTGGAGAGCTTGATTATATGCCTTGGTGATTGTCTTTTAGAGTCTATCCTTTGTGGGGTTTGTTGATCTTCTTGAATGTTTATCTTTTCGCTTTTCATGATTTTAGGAAAATTTTCTTCCAGAAGCTCTTCAATTATCTCTTATGTGGACTTGTGTGAACCTTTCTGTTCCGGAATGCGATAATTCATAAGTTACTCCTCTTCATAGTGTCCAATATGATTCTTAAGCCTTTTTCAGATTTTTTAAAATTCTTTTTTCGTGTTTGCTTTTCTATCTTAGTAGTGTTGTGAGATTTATAGACTATTGGTCTTTATTTCTCTGATATTTTAGGTGCCTTCTTAGTCTTTTGCTCCTGATGAGTAGACACCAAAAGTTGTATTTTAGATGGCCACTCACAAGCTTTTAAGATTCCAGGCACTGCCCATTTGTGTAAGATGCAGAGAGCATGACCTTTGTGAGCTTGTTATGCTGATGACTGAGATGTGTCAGGAGACTACAGTCTTGAGTTTTCAGCCTCAGGAAACCAATCTCGAGAGTTGTTCAGTTATCCTTGAGGATTACCTGTGCTGTGTCTTCAATGAATATACACACGTATCTGCCCACCAATTTAAAGGGGCTTCAAAAAGTTTAGAAGAATGGAAAAATACAATGAAAAGATAATGAAATTTTCCCATGAATTTTTTTGATGGCTCCTTTTCTTCTCATACCTATATTGATATATGCATATGTTGTTGTTAAGTGCCATCGAGTCCCTTTTGACTCATAGTGACCCTTGTGCTCTAGTGCTTTATTCTCATGGAGTCCTGGGGTGGCACTGTGGGATCAGCACTTGGCTGTGAACTACAAGATGAGCAGTTCAAACCCACCAGCTGCTCCTCGGAAACTCAATACAGGGTGGCTATGAGTTGGAACTGACTCGACGGTACTTAATAACAACAACAACATGTATTCTCATCGAGTCCTGGTGTAATACTGTAGTATAAGCACTGGGCTGCTAACCACAAGGTTGGAGGCTCAAACCCACCAGTCATTCATCAGAGACCCTATACAAAGTTGCTAAGAATCAGAAGCAATTCAACAACACTTAACAACAACAGCATCTGCTCTCACATACATATGCACTTCTACCTACTTGTATACTTATATGCCTATACCCATTCGTATGTTGATTCCAGACTCATTTTTTCTGATTTTTTTGTTTTTGTTTTTGGAGTTTCTATGCAAAAGCTGGACAGTGAATAAGGAAGGCTGTAGAAAATTGATAATTTTGAGTTATGGTGTTGGAGGAGAATATTTAAAGTGCCATGGACTGCCAAAAGAACCAACAGATCTGTGTTGGAAGAAGTGCAGCCAGAGTGCTCCTTGGAGGCCAGGATGGCCAAACTTCGTCTCTCATCCTTTAGACATATTGTCAGGAGGGACCAGTCACTGGAGGAGGATATTGTGTTTGGTAGGGTGGAGGGTCAGAGACAAAGAGGAAGACCCCCAGCGAGATGGATTGGCACAGTGGCAGCACCAATGGGCTCAAGCATGGCAATGATACTGAGGCTGGCCCAGGATCAAGCAGTGTTTTGTTCAGCTGTGCATAAGGTCACTATGAGTCAGTATCGACTCGATGGCACCCAACAACAGCAACCCTTTTATATACATCAAAATTCAGTAGTAAAGGCATCCTTTCCTCATGAGCCAGTCTCATCATTTACTGTGACCATGAATTGCAAGCTACCCTTGTGTTTAGTGCCCCTTTCCCCATGACCCAAACTAACGAGTATCTATGATCTAGATAGAGTACGCTTCCCTCCCCTTACTTTCCCCCTTTTGGTTATGACCAATGAATGTTGGTCTCGATATATGGGGTAAGTCAAAGAGGATTGTTCCTCTGGCTGCAGTGCATATGAGCACAGGTTTATTCCAAACAAAGCATGCTTAAACCTGTCTCTGTGATCAGTGAATGGCTGCAGACAAATTCTCTCAGGGCTCCACTTATCTTAATCTCATGAGAGTGCCTGATACAACATGTCCAGTAAGATACAACCATTGATGTCTCCATGCATGGGAGACAGAAGAGTGATGAAAACTGAGGATGCATGGAGTCCATCAGTCCATTTCAAAGAGACACAGTCTGAATCCCTTGAGGAAGTCAAAACTACCACTGTGATGTGATGAAAATCAAAGGGCACAGAAATCTTTGGGAAACAGTTAGAGAGTTGGAAACATCACTGCCAGAAGGACTAGCCCAGATGGAAGGTATGTTGAGAATAATGATGTGTTTTTTTCATAAAAATGTCCATAATTTTTTAGGAATACTTTTTGATTTACCTTTGTATGTCTATAATTATTTTCTTATAAAAGAAGGTTCATATAATATTTGTCTTTTTGTGCTTGGCCTCTTTCTCTTACCAGTGCTTGTTTTAGTTATTTAATGCTGCTGGAACTGAAATCACACAAGTGGGAGGCTTTAACAGCCAGAGAGTTCCGAGCTCACAGTTTAGGGGCTGGAAGTCCACCTTCAGAGTGCTGGCTCTTGAGGAAGCCTGGATCTCCTGGATTCCTTGGAGATTTCTATAGAACTTGGCATCAGTCTTCCCCTGGATCCAATAGCTTCCCAAGGCAGGGACCTCAGGTCCAAAGGACACACGCCATTCCGGCTCTTCTAGCATGGTGGACTCCTGGTATGGCGCTGTAGGTTCAAATGCCACAAAAAGGTCAGCGGTTCAAACCTACCATTTACTCTTTGGAAATCCTAGACAGGGTTGCTGTGAGTTGGAACTGACTCAATGACACTTCACAACAACAACAGCAATCTTGGTGGTAGTAGGTTCCTCCTAGTCTGCTCATTCTCTTCTCCTCTTTATGTCTGTAAACAAAAAGGTGTTGTAGGCCATACCCATAGGAAGTTCGCAGACATAGGATCAGGGGGTAATGGAATTAAGGGTGACGTATGGTGCTGCACTGGACTGCAAGGTTGGTTTGAACCACAAGGTTGGAAGTTTGAGCTCACCAGCCACTCCTTGGAAACACTATACAGTGTCACTATGAGTCGGAACCGACTCCATGGCACATAAAAACAACAACAACATGGCACTGTGGATTAATGCTCTGGACTGCAAGGTTGCGTGGAACCATAACGTTGGAAGTTCAAGCTTCTCCTTGGAAACACTATACAGTGTCACTATGAGTCGGAACCGACTCCATGGCACATAAAAACAACAACAACATGGCACTGTGGATTAATGCTCTGGACTGCAAGGTTGCGTGGAACCATAACGTTGGAAGTTCAAGCTTCTCCTTGGAAACACTATACAGGGTCCCTATGAGTAAAAACAGACTCAACGACACTTAACAACAACATCCCACTCTTGGACTTCTTACGTGGTGCTGTAGGATCAGCACTGGACTGTGAATTACAAGGTCAGCAGTTCACACCCAGCAGCTGCTCCTCAGAAACCCTATACAGGTTCACTATGAGTTGGAACTGACTCGACAGCACATAACAACAACAACAAATATCACCTTTAACCTTTTTTTTTTAAATCTTACATCATTATTGTAATTTTTAAGGTTTTATTGTATATCATCAGTTTTAAATTCAACGAATCATACACCTTGTTTCATTACAATGATTACAATCCCCTCTATGTATCATCAATTAACAGTATTTCTCTCTATTCACTTTAGCTCTTTTTTCTTTAAACACTCAGGCATATATAATCTTTTACACCACCAAAGGACACATTCTGCAAGCCTGCCTCCTGGCCGCCAGTTCTCAGTCCCTCTCCTCCCATGAATCTAGAGTCCTCAGCTGCTCCCTCTCTCCATGTCCCCATCTCTGCCTCCATCTCTAGGGTTGCTGCTTCTCTGGATAAGGTCCCGCATCACCCTTAATCTTTTTCTGGTTTATCCCATCCTGGGTGATCATCGTATAACTGCCAAGCTGCTAAGAATGAGGTACAACCAAGTGACGCAAAACCTTAACTATCATAGTCCTGCAAGCCAATCCATGTTATAATATGTTCTATAAACTCATTGTTGCATGATAGTTCAACTTCTCCAGTCTTAAATTGATCACACATGTAATCAAGGTTTTTTGTTAATTATAGGTGACTTGAATGTGAAAGTTGGAAACAAAGAGGAAGGATCAGTAGTTGGAAAACATGACCTTGGTGATAGAAATGATGCTGGAAATTGCA
>NW_006413298.1:6179-7051 GCF_000296735.1 Chrysochloris asiatica | reverse complement strand
GGGGGGAGGGTTTCTTCTCTTTCCCGCTTGACAAAAGTCAGCAGCCATGCCTATATAGCCCAGTCACAGCCATACCCTCTGCAGTTCCAACCACTGGGAAAGAACCAATATCAGCTCTTATACAACCTGATCAGTGATAGACAGCTGTCAACACCAGACAAACACATCTTAAACTCAGCTGCATGAATGGAGATGGAGAATGGGGCACACATTTCCATTCTCTAACTATACCCACAGTAGACAGTTGGTGAAAGCCTAAGAACAGAACATAAAATCACCAATTAAGTACAAATATGGCAATACCACAGTGTCTGGAGACAACACACAATTTTAGTTCACATGAAAAAACAAAAGAGAATGGCTCAAACAAATGACCAAGATGCAGAGCCAGAATCCATTTCTGAAAGAATGATGTTTATGTACCTAAAAAGGGTTTACAGAAACATTGAGGAAAGCACGGTGAATGCAGAAAAAAATCTTTAGAAGAATTCAGGAAAATACTATGAGAACAAAAAGAAAAAATAAATGCAAAATTTGAAACAATAAAAAATTTGTGATTAGAATCCAGAAGATTAATACTAAGATTTCATAAATGAACCATACATTGACAGGACAAATGAGTAGATCTGAAGAAATGGAAGACTGAATTAGTGAGCTGGAAGATAACTCTGTCAATACTAGTATGCTAGAAGAACAATCAGAAAAAATGAATGAAAAAAATCCAGAAAAAGCCTTGGAACAGAATTAAGAGGAATAACTTATAGATGATCCAAATTCCAGAAAAGGAAGAGACAATAAAACGCACAGAAAAAAAAAGGTGAAAAGTTGTTGAAAGAAAATTTCCCTAACATCATGAAAAACAAGGAGGTAAG
>NW_006413298.1:5331-5977 GCF_000296735.1 Chrysochloris asiatica | reverse complement strand
TATAATGAAATCAGCTACAAAGAAAAAGATGGAATAGTGTAGATACAGAACTTCCAAATAGCAAAGAAGTCAAGTAGATTTCAAGTTAAAACAGATTGTTTTAAATGGAGAAAAATCAATAATTTACATGATAACCTCATATAAAATTAATACATCTTTAAATAAACATAAAAAGAGGAAAATCAGAAAGATTTAGTAAACATTAACAAAACAGAAATAAAAATGAAAAGAAAACCCACAAATAAAATGAACTCAGTGCACAAAATCATGTGGAACAAAGAAACTAGCAGCACCATAAACAAACACACAGCAAAATGATAGCAATCAGTTCAGATCTATTGACAATTATACTGAATGTAAATGGATTAAATGCATCAATCATGAGCCAGAAAAACAGCATCCTTCAATATACTGTCTACAAGAGATACATGTTACACACAAAGACAGAAATAGACTAAAAATCAAAGGGTAGGAAAAATATATCAAGCTAATGGCAATCAAAAACAAAGTAATAGCGATTTGAATCAGGCAAAAATCAGCATAAGAGACAAAGAAGGATATTACATCATTGTTGTTGTTGTTGTCAGGTGCCATCAAGTCGGAACCGACTCATAGCGACCCCATGCACAGCAGAACGAAACAATGT
>NW_006413298.1:2639-3927 GCF_000296735.1 Chrysochloris asiatica | reverse complement strand
ACTTTGGACTTCCTCTCTGAGTATCATTGGCTCTTGTTCATATGGTATCTCTTGAAATGGTTGAACATTAACCATTTCCTTTTGGTACAATTACATCATTATTAAAGGGTAAATTTAACAAGAGGACATAATCATAATAAATATCTATGCTCCCAATAAAATACTCTCAAAATATATAAACCAAATTCTAATAGAACTGAAGAAAGAAATAGACAACTCTACAATAATAGGAGATTTTAATCCATCACTTTTTTTGTTTGTTTTTGTTTTTCCTTGGTTCTTTAAAATAATTTTATTTTATATTTTTTAAATGATAGTTACCTTGGTAGAATTCTTGGGTTTTATCACTATTATTATTATTTTATTAGTTTGTGTCTTTTTTTAAAAAAAACTTTTTATTGTGAATTGAGTAAAGATTTACAGACAATATCATCATACATTTTGTTTCATCTCATTGATTGCAATCTCTTCCATGCAACAACAGTTATCCCATTTCCTCTCTGTGGTTACTATTTCCACTCACCTTCCCATCTCTTCTCAACTTTGTCCTTAGGTAAGCGTTGTCCTTTTGATTTTGAATGACTGTCCATTCCATAGTGAGCATACCTTATAATTGTTGCTGTCCTCTCTATGTATTTATATACTGCTTGGCTTAAAATGGGCCATGAGGATGAGTTCCTTTCCAGACCTGAAGGGTAGTTGAGGTTTATAGTCTCAGGTTCCTCACAGCAGTTTTTTAATTTTTAAATAATTTTGAGTTTTGTTCTACATTTTCTCATACTCTATCTGGGACCTTCTAATGTGATCTCTTTCAAAGGAATTGGTAGTGGTAGCTGGGCACCATCTAGTTCTTTTGGTCTCAAAGTTATTAATACACCACTTTTGATGAAGGGCAGAACTAGAAAAAAACTCAACAAGACACTGAAGAACTTAACAACATAATCAACCAACTTAACCTCAGAGGCACAAAGAGAGCACTCACCCAACAACAGCACAATATACATTGTTTTCCAGTGTACATGGAACATTCTCCAGAACAGACCATATGTTAGGCAAGGAAGCAAACCTCAATAAATTTTAAAACATCAAAATACTACAAAGCATCTCCCACATCACAACACTATAAAATTAGAAATCAACAATAGGAAGAACAAGTGGAAAAAATAAAATTCATGGAAATTGAATAATACCCTGTTTAAATGCTACTGGGTAATAGAAAAAATTTTTTTTTAAATTCCTTGAGTCACATGAGAACAAAAACACAAAAAACCAAAACCTTTTGTACACA
>NW_006413298.1:0-1500 GCF_000296735.1 Chrysochloris asiatica | reverse complement strand
AGCCAGGGGCTCCTTAGAAACAAGGATGGCAAGACTTCGTTTCTCATACTTTGGACGTATTATCAGGAGAGGCAGTCCCTAGAGAAGGGCATCATGCTAGAGAAAGTGGAGGGTCATTAACAAAGAGGAAAACCCCAACAAGATGGATTGCACAGTGGCAGCAGCAATGGGCCCAAGCTTAACAATAATTGTAAGGTTGGCACAGGACAAGGCAGTGTTTTTGTTTGTTTGGTTTTTGTTTTATTTGCTTGTGTATAAGGTCACTATGAGTTAAAACCAACTGAACAGCACCTAACAACAACAACAACATGAAAATTTGTACTCCAACAAATTTGAAAATCTAGAAGAAATAGACTAATTTCTAGATGCATACAACCTGCCTAAGCTAACACAGACTTAAGTAGAAAACTTGAAAAGGTCTATAACAAAAGAAAAACTCAGTTAAGTCATTAAAAATAGTCCAGACCAGATGGTTTTACTGGTGAATTCTACCAAACATTCAGAAAGGAGCTGACACCAATTCTACTCAGTCTATTCTAGGATATAGAAAAGAATGGGAGCCTCCTAAATTTATTTTATGGATTGAAAGTAATTCTGATACCCAAACCAGGCAAAGACATCACTAAAAAAGAAAATTATAGGCCAATATCCTAGTGGTTACGAATCAGGCTATGAACCTTAAGGTCATCAGTTCAAAACTACCAGCTGTTCCACGGGAGAAAAATGAGGCTTTCTGCTCCCATAAAGATTTACAGCCTCAGAAACCCTATACAGGGTCGCTATGAGTCAGTTCCAACTCCATGGCACATAACCACCACCACCATCCCTCATGAACATAGATGTTGAGAACAAAAATTCTCAACAAAATCCTAACAAATAGAATCCAACAATATATAAAATAATACATCATAATCAAGTGGGATTCATAGCTTATATGCAGGATGGATCAATTTTAGAAAAACAATCAGTGTCATGTACCACATAAAGAAAAAAAAATTATATGATCATATCAATTGATTCAGAAAAGGCATTTGACAAAAATCCACCACTCACTGCTGATAAAATCACTCAACAAAATTCCTCAACATAAGTAAGGGCATATATACAAAACCAATATCCAACATTACTTTCAGAAGTGAGAAATTAAAACCATTCCCCTTGTGAACAGGAAACAGACAAGGATGTCCTTTATCATTACTCCTATTCAAAACTGTGCTGGAAGTCTTAGCCAGAGCTATAAAGCAGGAAAAAGAAATCAAAGACATCCAAATTGGCAAAGAAGTCAAACTCCCTCTATCTGCAGATGGTATAATCCTATACTTAGAAAATTCCAAAGACTCAGCAAGAAAATTATTGAAATTCATTGATAGATTCAGCAAAGTGGCAGGGTACAAATTAACATGCAAAAATTAATTAGAAACAGGAACGATCACACAAGTCCACATAGGAAATAGTTGAAGAGCTTCTGGAAGAAAATTTTCCTAACATCCTGAAAAGTGA
>NW_006413297.1:4608-5805 GCF_000296735.1 Chrysochloris asiatica | reverse complement strand
AAGGCTGTGCTCTTTGATCTTCATCAGTAAATGTTTTAAGTCCTCTTCACTTTCATCAAGCAAGGTTGTATCATCTGCATAATGCAGGTTGTTAATGAGTCTTCCTCCAATCCTGATGCCATGTTTTTCTTTATAGAACCCAGCATATCAGATTATTTGCTCAGCAATAAGTTGAATAAGTATGGTGAAAGAATACAACGTTGTCGCACACCTTTCTTAATTTTAAACCATTCAGTGTTCCCATGTTCTGTTTGAACAACTGCCTCTTGGTCCACATAAAGATTACTCATGAGCACAATTAAGTGTTCTGGAATACTCATACTTCACAATGTTGTCCATATCTTGTCATGATCCACACAGTCGAAAGCCTTTGTGTAGTCAATAAAGCACAGGTAAACATCTTTCTGATATTCTCTGCTTTCAAATCCACCTTGAACCTCTGGAAGTTCTCTGTCAATATATGCTTGCAGCCATTTCTGTATTACCATTAGCAAAACTTTACTTGTATGGGATATCAGAGAGATTGTCTGGTGATTTCCGCACTCCATTGGGTCACCTCTCTTTGGAATGTGCACAAATATGGATCTTTTATTATCAGTCAACCAGATAGTTGTCTTCCAAATTTCTTGGCATAGATGAGTGAGAGTGCTTTCTGTGCCACCTCACTTTCTTGAAAGATTTCAATTTTTATTCCATAAATTCCTGGTGCCTTGTTCTTTGCCAATTTCTTCATTTCACCTTAAACTTCCTCCTTCAGTATCATTGGCTCTTGATCATATTCTACCTTTTGAAATGGTTGAACATGAACCATTTCCTTTTGGTACAGTCACTCTGTGTATTCCTTCTAATGATGCTTTCTGCATTATTCAATAGTTTGCCCGAAGAATCTTTTAATAATGAAAGTTTAGGCTTGAATTTTTCTTCAGTTCCCCCAACTTGAGAAATGCTGAGCGTGTTCTTCCTTTTTGGGTTTCTGATTCCAGATTTTGCACATTTTGTTGTAATATTTGGCTTTAACTTCTCGAGCTGATCTTTGACATTTTCTGTTCAGCTCTTGGACCTCCTCATTTCTTCCATTTGCTTTAGCATCTCTACCCTGGAAAGCAAGTTTCAGTGTCTCTTCTGACATCCATTTTGAACTTTTCCTTCTTTCTTGTCTTCTCAATGACTTTTTGCTTCCTTAACATATGATGTTCT
>NW_006413297.1:1367-2638 GCF_000296735.1 Chrysochloris asiatica | reverse complement strand
GTTCAATAGTTGTTTTCATGAGTTCTGTCTTCATTAAGGTATAAAACATTAAACACCTGGGATGCTGTTCAAAGTATTTCTGAGGAAAATTTTTTGGTAACAAATGAAAGGGATACATTTTTAATCTGAAAAAGTTGCTCACTGTTTATAAAGAATTCATGGCAGAATGTTCCAGAGCAAAAGGGAGCAATATGAAGAGAAAATTAATATTCATGGGGAAACAGTTACTATGGTGGTGGTGGGGGGAAATCACAAAGCCAAATAGAATAACCATCAAATCTTACAAGAAAAAATAAGCACACATAGTGGCTATAGTTCATATTATCTACTGCTGGGTAACAAACTATCCCACACAGTGACTTGAATAACAGTAATCATTTGTTCTTTCTTGTATCTTGGATCATCTTAGTCATGAGGTTTTGTTCAGGATTTCCCAAGAGGTTTCTGTCAGACCATGACTGGGGATGGCGCCATCTTGAAGGCTTTGTTTCCCATATTTAAGCTGGTTTCTGGGCTGGTAAGACATAAACAGTCAGGTTTATCCTTTTCATCTTCACATGGAAGACCCCAGCTTGGTAGCTTCAGAGTGACCAAATTTCTTACATGTTGCTTTGGGGTTGATTCCCTAAGAATATGTGCAGAGTGAGAAAAATGCCAGGAAAAGTCAAAGTTATTGTCAGAACTAAGACTGACGTGTCATGCTATCTTGTAGTCAAGCACTATGGTACTGGTATACTGTGAGGCATATAAACCAACAGAATGAAACTAAAAATCCAGAAATAAACCCATACATCAAGAACCAATTTATTTTCAACAACTGGTTGACCAATGATTTTTAACATTGAATGCCAAGTCCATTCAATAGACAAAGAACAGTCTCTTTGGCAATGTTAGATCGTCAAATGCAAAGAATGACAATGGGCCAATACAATATACCACATGTGAAAAGTAATCTAAACATAAACAAATAAAACCATAAAACACTTAGAACAAAATATATAAGTAAAGCTTTAAAACTTTTTTTCTCTTTTGGACAGTGGATTCTTAGGTAAAAACACAAGTATGACCAACAAAATAAAAAAGAAATAGACGTCATCAAAATTTTAAAGTTTTGTGCATCAAAGTAGTTATGAAGAAAGAGAAGAGACAATTTACAGAAGAGGAGAAAATACTTGGGAATCATCTATCTAATAAGAATTTAATATAAAGAATACATTCTAAAAGAAAAACTTCCTACAATTCAACAACAACAAAATAACCATAAGCAAACT
>NW_006413297.1:0-413 GCF_000296735.1 Chrysochloris asiatica | reverse complement strand
TTTGTTCTTCCATTCCCCTCTCCCTACTTATATATTGCCCCCTCCCTATCACCCAAACCATCCTGTGTCTAATCCCTGCCCTGTGCTCCACCTTCCCCTCCATCCCCTCATCCACCCCCAACATCCCAATAATCAACAAATAAGGCCCCCCACCCCCCCTTAGTCTGGGTTCTTTCCCTTAGTCTTTTACAGTAGTGGTCCCATGCAGTATTTCTCTTTTTGTGTCCTCTCAGCACAGCTTTCGCCGGTCCCAAAAATTTTGGTGTGTTGTGTTTTCATTCTCATTGATTTCGAGAATTTTCGAATTCACGTTTGATTTCTTCTACTACTCAGTCACTTTTCAGCAGGGTGTTGTTCAGTTTCCATGTATTTGTCTTGATTTCCTTGGTTTTTCTGTTGTTGATTTCTAATTT
>NW_006413296.1:6704-7551 GCF_000296735.1 Chrysochloris asiatica | reverse complement strand
CACCTTAGTCCTCAAGCTGACATCTCTGCTCTTCAATACCTTAAAAAGTATTTACCTTCCAACCACTAAAGCCAGTGGTAAGGAAATTGAAGAATTCTACTAACTTCTTCAGTCTGAAATTGATCAAACATGCAATCAAGATGTATTGATCACAACAAACAAGATGGCAGAGAGGGTAGAAGTGCAGTGAGGAGCTTGGTCAGCAACAACACAGAATACCAGGACAAGCAGGTTCCGGGGATGGTCCCAGAGCTCTGAACCACATATAAAGGAATATTAAGAAAGTTGGAAGGCTTACAGCTAGTGGAATTTGTAGCAAAAGCAAGAAATCCAGTGCTTTCCAATCCAAGGCACTCAGCTGCTCCCAGAGCCATCATCTTGGGTGAGACCAAGCGGTGGAAGGGTCAGAGCAGCCACAGACACCTGACAGAACTTGGAGATAAAGGAAGAAGAGTGAAAAGGGAAGCTCATTTCCTGATCACATCTACCTGGAGGCAATCAGAAAGCATAAAAAAATACCAAAATACATACCCATCTAAGTATTAAGGCCATAGCTAACTACTGAATATGTCCCAAAACACAGAATCACATGTCCAGAAACGAGATAAAGTGACTGAGACAAATGAGCTGGAGGTAACCTACACTCCATACTGGAAGATGGGCAGGCTTTGGAACTGCCTGAGAAAGAGTTCAGAAAAATGATTATAAGATGAATCAAAACCCTTTACAAGGGAGTTGAGAAAAATAAGGAAGAAGTCAGGAAAGTGCTACAGGGACAATCAAATAAGATAGATACAGCATAGGAAACAATTCAAAACCTACAGAAAGAGGTCCAAATGATTAATAA
>NW_006413296.1:0-4684 GCF_000296735.1 Chrysochloris asiatica | reverse complement strand
TGAGGTGGGACATTCCTACTAGAAAGGACAAGCAGACTAGCCTGGAAAAGCTAGAGCGACAGAAGATACATCTTCAAAGAAAGATCATCAGGAAAAACCCAAAACAAAAATGTTAGCATGACTGGCTACTACAAGAATAAGCAAGCTGTTTGCCGGAAAGCCATCAAGGCTAGCAATCAAGTTCCTTGAGGACAAACTACCCTCTAAGACTGAAACTCAAAGGAAACACATAAGCAGGCATGTACGCTTGCTGGCAACCACATTGGTCTACTGGTGAGTGGAAGAGGGGGAAAGGCAGCAATGAAGAAATGAGCTGAGTTCAACCACAGTCCATTGACTCCCATTGACCTGGAGATGAGAGAGAGATGAGGAAGGGCAGGTTGGTCCTAAGTGTGGTGAGACTTGGGGATACCTGAGCACATGGACAGGGACATAGCCACAGAGGGCTAGAGCTGAGAGTGAAGCATCCAGCTGAGATGAAGTGAGGGGAGATGCACAAGAACACCCAAACTTGCAGATAGTACCCATCTGACCTAGCTTCGATGGCTTGATAATCAGAACTTGACTAGAAAAAGATTTTAAAAAACCAAACACACACACACACAATTCTTGATAAAGGAAACAAGGGTAAATTACTACAATTTGATGAACCTGACCTATACTAATGGAGGTAGTAACTCTAAATGCCAACAGAGAGGGAAGGAGTCTTCATATCAAGTATCAATGCTATCCCCTCTGTACATAGGGTAGATAGGGATGGGCAACTTAGACATTGGCTACCTAAAATGAGGGGGCAATAAAGGCACGAAGTGACTGGCTTACAAGGCTTCAAGGGGAAGTTTAGTTTAAGAGTGTGGGGGGGAAGAAAGAGTCCCCACTGAATAGTTTCCATCTTGTCTAGATGGGTCTGGTTAAAAGAGATGGGGATAAGATTCTTATGATTCAATAGTGAGTAATTGTTATCATGACTAATTGCAACTGTCACAATTGTAAAGGTAGAAGTTTTGTAACAAAAATGGGGGAGCAGTTAATTTTACAGTCCAGAAACAAAGGACCCAAGTCCATCAAGGGAGAAGAGCACAAGTGGAATGTGGGAACTTATCCAGAGAAACAGTGACAGGAGAGATGGAGGCAGAAATGGGGACATGGAGGGGCGAACGGCTGAGGACTCTAGATTCATGGGAAGAGAGGGATAATAGCCAGGAGGCAGACTTGCAGAATGTGCCCTTTGGTGGTGTAAATTATTACATATGCCTGAGTGTGTTTTTTTGAAAAAAGAGCTGAAGTGAATAGAGAGAAACACTGTTAATTGATGGTACATGGAGGGGATTGTAATCATTGTGATGAAAGAAGTGTATGATTTGTTGAATTTAAAACTGATGATCTACCCTGTAAACTTTCACTCAATCCACAATAAAAAGTTAAAAGGAAAAAAAAACAAAAACAAAAAAGGAAGTGTGAGAGGGGAAAAAAAAAAACACTAAATGAAATCATGTGAAATGCTACAGAAATTCTAATATGGTTTGACTGGAGGGAAAAAAAAAGATGTATTAATCATTACATGCAATTGGAATGCAAAGGTTGGAAACAAAGAGGAAAATATGGCCTTGGTGATAGAAACGATGCTGGAGAGCGTATGATAGCATTTTGCAAGACCAATGAATTCTTCATTGCAAATACCTTTGTTAAACAGCATACAAGACAACTAACTATACAGATGGACCTCACCAGCGGGAATACACAGAAATCAGATTGATACATTTGTAGAGAAAAACGGTGGGAAAGCTCCTTGTCATAAGCCGGGGTAGACTGTGAAACAGACTATCAATTGCTCATATGCAAATTCAGCTGAAGCTTAAGAAAATTAAAACAAATCCACAAGAGCCAAAATATGACCTTGAATGTATACCCCATTTGAACTCAAGAGATCATTTGAAGAACAGATTTGATACATTAGACACTAAAGACCGAAGACCAGAAGAGTTGTGGGATGACATCAACAACATCACGCAGGAAGAAAGCAAAAGGTCATTGTGAAGACAAGAAAGAAGGAAAAGATCAAAATGCTGAAAGTGAAGAGGACTTAAAATACTTACTGATGAAGATCAGAGACCACAGCCTTCAGTATGGGTTGCATCTCAACATAAAGAAAACAAAAATCCTCACCACTGGACCAATAAACAACATCCATATAATTGGAGAAAAGACTGAAGTTGTCAAAGACTTCAATTAACCATCAGCACTCATGGAAACAGCAGTGAAGCAATCAAGTGACATATCGCATGAGGCAAATATGTGCAGAAAAGCTCTTTAAAGTGTTGAAGAGCAAAGATGTCAGCTTGAGGACTAAGGTGCGCCTGACCCAAGCCATGGTATTTTCAATAACCTCATATGCATGTGAAAGTTGGACAGTGAATAAGGAAGACCGTAGAAGAATGGATGCTTTCGAGTTATGGTGTTGCAGGAGAATACTGAAAGTACCATGAACTGTCAAAAGAACTAACAAATCTGTGTTGGAAGAAGTGCAGTCAGAGTACTCCTTGGAAGTCAGTATGGCCAGACTTCATCTCTCATACTTGGGACATATTGTAAGGAGAGACCAGTCCCTGGAGAAGGATACCATGTTTGGTAAAGTATAGGATCAGTGAAAAAGAGGAAGACCCCCAACAAGATGGATTGGCATAGTGGTGGCAGCAATGGGCTCAGGTGTAGCAACGATTGTGTGGTAGGCCCAGGACCAGGTAGTGTTTTAGTCTGTTGTGCACAGCATCTCTATGACTTGGTACCAACTGTATGGCACCTAACAAAAACAACAACAATCTTTATGGTTGCAGATTGCCAGGTCTTTTCTTCCTTAAACCAGCTGGTGGATTGGAACTGCTGACCCTTTGCCACAAGGGCTCCTTTGTTTAGTCTCTTGTTATCCACAATGTAGTCCCTGGACTTGTTAGAAAGGCAATACTCAACCTACCCTACACCTGCTGGATTACAATCTGCCTTTTAAAAAGATCTCCCAGAAGAGATGCTCATTTTTGTGTCTTAGCCTTCTGGAGTTTCATCTCTCCAGCCAGAGTTGGGCTCTTAGGCAATGCCAGGCCCCTCTGCTGGCCAGCTGGTCAGGCCCTACTTCATGAATTGGCTTCACCTGGACACAGTGTTTTCATCCAGAGACAGCAGGATACAGAGGAGGCTTGCTGCCTCTTATTACAGCCTGGTGCAGGGCAGGTGTCCTAACATCTCTACATCTGTAAAATGTACTGTTGAGAAAACTAAACAGGGTTTTGGACATTAAATGAATATATATTTTTTGTTTTGTAAGTGTACATCAAATATTTTTTCCTTGTTTATTTGTAAAATATAAGATGTAAATGGGGAGCCAGCCCCAGGGAGGAAATAGGTTAAACCTTATTGCAGGGAGGACACTGTAATCACTGATATGAAAAATAAACTGCATAATTTGCTGAACGTAAGACTGATGGTCTTGTCTGTAAACCTTCATCCAATTCACAATAATAATAATAATAAAACACCAAAAACACGGAACAGGGTTTGTGCCACGGAGCTGGCACGTGGTAAGGTGCGCAGTGAAAGCATCTATGGTGACAATTGTTCCTGGCAGGGTTTGGCTGTTTCCATGGTTCCTGGCACTGATGCTGGAATTAGGTCTAGGGAGATTTGGGGGTGAGGACCCTAAGGATAGCGTTTCTGGGGGGCCCCATGGCTGAGGAGTGCAGTGGGGCAGGCCCTTTCTGTCCTGCGTCTCTGTTCCTTGAAGGGAGAGCAATAGTTGACACAAGAGTGACAAGTGACAGACTGGGGAGAGAGGGACTCACCGAACACCCTCCTGCGATTCTTGCGCAGGATGTATCCCAGGTACTCCTTGCCTTCGGTGCTCTCGTGCCAGTCGGGTACGACCACTGAGCCTGGGGTGGGGGGCCTGGCCATAGCTGAGCATCCTGACAATACAGAGGGGTAGAATGCTGAGAGTAATGAGTGGGGGGAGGGATAGGCATCCCAAACTGGACCTGTAGGAGTCTCAATTCCCACCCCCCACCCCCACCCCAGCCAATCCCATGAGACCGCAGCTCCGGGGACGGGGGAGCAGTGATGGAGCCCCACCCTCATTTTGAGAAACTGTTACTTGGAGTGCAAGCTCTCTTTCATCCTCCTGGGGGACCCTTCCTTCCAACGTCTTCCCCTGACTACCCGGGAGGTGTAATTCCATAGCCCCTCTCTCCATATTGCTCCCTGGGGAACATTCATCCCAGTAAGTGCCCTGGGAGGGCATTCACTCAGTCCTCCTGCTTGTCACCACCAGGGGAATCACATAGTCTTGTCTCTCCTCCACCCCCTTGATCCCGACTACTGGACCACTCTGTCCTCACCGTGTGCAGCCCCTGCCCACGAACCCGCCTGGATAGAGACCGCTCCTTTAAAAGCCCGCCGGGCGCTCGAGAGACTGAGTCCTCCAGCCCAGCTTCCGCCCTCCCCGCTTCCAGCTTCTGCGCATGTGCGGAGGCTGTTGCCAGGGAGACGCCAGGGACGGGGAGAGTTCCCAAGCGTGAGAGGCTAGGTTGCCTGCCTGTCCCGTTTCTGCCTTTTTTTTTTTTTTTTAATTTAAGGTTTTTATTGTGGCTTGAGTGAAAGTTTACAGGGCACATCATCAGTTTCACATTCAACCATT
>NW_006413295.1:6438-7050 GCF_000296735.1 Chrysochloris asiatica | reverse complement strand
GTCTGACATGTAGCTAGCTCTTTGTACATGGATATGTTGGACTGATTTGTCAAGTAGGTAGCTCTCTGTATATGAACATATTGGACTTGTCTGCTATGTAGGTGGCTCTTAGTATATACACACATTGGACACAGCTGCCATGTAGCTAGTACCCTGAATATGGACATGTCGGAGTACTCTACCATGTAGTTAGCCCTCAGTATATGGACACGTTGGACACATCTGTCAAGTTTCTAAAACTCTGTATATGGAAATGTTGCACTACCCTGCCATGTAGTTAGATCTCTGTATATAGAAAAGTTGTACTCATCTGCCTTGTAGCTAGAACTCTGTATATGCAAATGTTACACTACCATGACATGTAGCTAGCTCTCTGTATATGAACATATTGGCCTTGTCTGCCATGTAGGTGGCTCTCAGTATATGGACATGTTTGACAAAACTGCCATGTAGCTAGTACCCTGGATATGGACATGTTGGACTGCTCTACCATGTAGCTAGCTCTCGGTGTATGGACACGTTGGACACATCTGACATGTACCTAGAACTCTGTATATAGAAATGTTGCACTACCCTACCAGGAAGTTAGATCTCTATATATAGGCAGGTTGG
>NW_006413295.1:0-3680 GCF_000296735.1 Chrysochloris asiatica | reverse complement strand
GTCTATTATGTATCTACCTCTCTGTACATGGATATGTTGGACTCATCTGCCAAGAATGTAGCTCTTTGTATATGAACAGATTGTTCTTGTCTGCCATGTTGGTGGTTCTCAGTATATGGACACGTTAGACACATCTGTCATGTAGCTAGTACCCTGAATATGGACAAGTTGGACTTCTCTGCCATGTACCTCGCTCTCAGTGTATGAACACGTTGGACACATCTGCCATGTACCTAGAAGTCTGTATATTAAAATGTTGTACTACCCTACCAGGTAGTTAGATTTCTATATATAGACAGGTTGGACTCATCTGCCTAGTAGCTAGAAATCTGTATATAGAAATGTTGCACTACGCTTCCATGTAGATATCTCTCTGTATATGTACATTTTGGACTCATCTGCCATGTAGCTAGCTCTCTTTACACAGACATGTTGGACTGATCTGCCAAGTAGCTAGCTTTCTGTATATGGACATATTGGACTTGTTTGCTATGTAGGTGGCTTTCAGTATATGGACCTGTTGGACTGCTCTGACATGTAGCTAGCTCTCGGTGTATGGACACGTTGGATTCATCTGACTTGTATCTAGAACTCTGGATATGGAAATGTTGCACTTCCCTGTCATGTAGTTAGCTCTCTGTATATGGATACGTTGGACTCATCTGCCTTGTAGCTAGCCCTCTAAATATACACATGCTGGACTCATCTTCCCTGTAGCTAATTCTCAGTATATGCACATGTTTGACTTATTTACCATGTTGTCAGTACTCTGTATATGCACATTATGGACTCATCTGCCATTTAGCTAGCTCTTTGTACATGTATATGTTGGACTGATCTGCCAAGTAGGTAGCTGTCTGTATATGAACATATTGGACTTGTCTGCCGTGAAGCTAGCTCTCAATATATGTATATGATGGACTCATCCAGCATGTATCTAGTACCCTGTATATGGACATGTTGGACTGCTCTGCTTTGTACCTAGCTCTCAGTGTATGAACATATTGCATACGTCTGCAATGTATCTAGAACTCTGTATATGGAAGTGTTGCACTACTCTGCCATGTATCTAGCTCTCTTTATATAGACAAGTTGGACTCATCTGCCTTGTACCTAGAACTAAGTATCTAGAAATGTGGCACTAGCCTGCCATGTAGCTAGCTCTCTGTATATGAACATATTGGACTTGTCTGCCATGTAGGTGGCTCTCAATATATGGGCCAGTTGGACACATCTGCCATGGAACTTGCTCTCAGTATATGGACACTTTAGACATATTTGCCATGTACCTAGATCTCTGTATATTGAAATGTTGCATTACCCTCCCAGGAAGTTAGATATCTATATATAGACAGATTGGACTCATCTGCCTAATAGATAGAAATCTGTATGTGGAAATGTTGCACTACACTGCCATGTATCTAGCTCTCTTTATATAAACAAGTTGGACTCTTCTGCCTTGAAGCTAGAACTCTATATATGGAAATGTTGCACTACCCTGCCATGTAGCTAGCTCACTTTATATGGACACTTTGGACTCGTGTGTCATGTAGCTAGTTCTCTATACATGGATATGTTACACTGATCTGCGAAGTAGGTAGCGCTCTGATTATGAACATATTGGACTTGTCTGCCATGTAGCTAGTTCTCAGTATATGGACATATTGGACTCATCTGCCATGTAGCTAGTACCCTGTATATGGACATGTTGGACTACTCTGCCATGTAGCTACCTCTAAGTCTATGGACACGTTGGACACATCTGCCATGTAGCTTGAACTCTGTATATGGAAATGTTGTACTACCCTGCCATGCTCTCTGAATATGAACATTTTGGACTCATCTGCCATGTAGCTAGCTCTCTGTACATGTATATGTTGGACTGATCTGCCAAGTAGGTAGCTCTCTGTATACGAACATATAGGACTTGTCTGCCATGTAAGTGGCTCTGTATATGGACACATTGGACACATCTGCCATGTTGCTATAACTTTGTATATGGAAATGTTGGACTACTCTACCATGTAGCTAGCTCTCTGTATATAGACAAGTTAGACTTATCTGCTTTGTAGCTAGAACTCTGTTATGGAAATGTTGCACTACCATGCCATGTGACTAGCAATCTGTATGTGAACATTTTGGACTCGTCTGCCATGTAGATAGCCCTGCGTACATGGATCTGTTGGACTGATCTGCCAATTATGTAACTCTCTGGATATGAACATATTGGACTTGCCTGCCATATAGCTAGCTCTCAGTTTATGGACACGTTGGACTCAATTGCCATGTAGCAAGAACTCTGTATATGGCAGTGTTGCACTACTCTGCCTTGTAGCTAGCTCTATGTATATAGACAAGTTGGCATCATCTGCCTTGTAACTAGAACTGTGTATTTGGAAATGTTGCACTACCCTGCCATGTAGCTAGCTCTCTGTATATAGACATTTTGGATTCGTCTGCCATGTAGCTAGCTCCCTGAACATTGATATGTTGGACTAATTTGCCAAGTAGTTAGCCCTCTGTATATGGACATATAGTACTTGTCTGCCATGTAGCTAGCTCTCAGTATATGGACACGTTGGACACATCTGCTATGTGGCTAGAACGCTATATATAGAAATCCCTCACTACACTGCCATGTAGCTAACTCTGTGTATATAGACAAGTTGGATTTATCTGCCTTTTATTTAGAACTCTGTATATAGAAATGTTGTACTATCCTGCCATGTAGGTAGCTCTCTGTATATGGACATTTTGGACTCGTCTGTCATGTCCTAGCTCTCTGTACATGGATATGTTGGACAGATCTGCCACGTAGGTTGTTCTGTGTATAGGAAATTATTCACTTGTCTGGCATGTAGCTACCTCTTAATATATGAACAAGTTGGACACATCTGCCATGCATCTAGAACTCTGTATATGGAAATGTTGCACTTCACTGTCATGTAGTTAGCTCTCTGTACATAGACTAGTTGGACTCATCTGCCTTTTATATAGAACTCTGTATATGGAAATGTTGCAGTATTCTGCCAAGTAGGTAGCTCTCTGTATATGGACATTTTGGACTCATCTGCCATGTAGCTAACTCTCTGTACATGGATTTGTTCGACTGATCAACCAAGAAGGTAGCTCTCTGTTTATGAACCTTTTGGACTTGTCTGCCATGTAGTTGACTCTCAGTATATGGACACGTTGGACACATCTGCCATGTAGCTACTAACCTGAATATGGACATGTTGGACTGCTCTGCCATGTAGCTAGCTCTCTCTAAACAGACAAGTTGGACTCATCTGCTTTGTAGCTAGAACTCTGTATATGGAAATGTTGCACTACCATGCCACGTAGCTAGCTCTCTGTATATGGAAATTTTGGACTTGTCTGCCACGTAGCTATCTCTCTGAACATGGATATGTTGGACTGACCTGCCAAGTAGTTAGCTCTCTGTATATGAACATATTAGACTTGTCTGCCAGGTCAGTGGCTCTCAGTATATGGAAACGTCGGTTATATCTGCCATGTAGCTAGTACCCTGAATATGGACATGTTGGACTACTCTGACAAGTAGCTAGTCCGCAGTATAGGGACATGTCGAATACATCCGCCAAGTTAATAGAACTCTGTATATGGAAATGTTGCACTATCCTGCCATGTAGTTAGATCTCTGTATATAGACAAGTTGG
>NW_006413294.1:5648-7215 GCF_000296735.1 Chrysochloris asiatica | reverse complement strand
TCAACTGAGCAACAGAGTGGACTAGATCCATGTCTTCACCCATTCCAAAGAAAGATGATGCAACAAAATGCAAAAATCAAAAATATCATTAATATTACATGTAAGTAAAATTTTGCTGAAGATAATTTTTAAATGTTTGTGAACTATTTACCAAGGTAATGACAAAAAAGTGGACTAGGCAGATATGCAAACAAAGATATGAAAATCCAAATGAAACAGAACTCTATGCTTCAGATAAAGGGATAGAGAAGTGGACTGAATGCTTATTAGGAGACAGAGCTAAGAAGATGTAGCAAAAAAGGAAAGACTGCTAAACCAGACAGATACAGCCATCTTGAGGTTTTGTGAACAGCTTTAGAGACAAGAAAACATAATGATTTTGTAGAAACATACCTGTAACTAGCAGAAATTAATGTACAATATTTTGTATCTTGTAGTCTACATTCCCCTGGTGACCAGAGGTGAGGCCAGCACCTACTCATGTACACTCCCAGAGAAGCTCCTTGTCTCTCAGCCGTGGGAACTGCATGGAAGTAAGTGCTGTGGTTGTGGGCCCCATTAAAGGTGGGGGAGCATTCAGCATTGACTCCATTTGCGTAGGCCTTGCTCCAGATCTGGAGTCGGCCCTGGCCAGCCTTGGACTTTTACTTACTAGGAAAATCAGCTGGACAGAAATGTGGGGGAGAAAAAAGAAAATAAAAGAGATTGAAGGCCTCTGTGCAGGCGAGCCAGTCGTGGTGTGATGGAAAGGTGAGTAATTCACTGGCTAAAGGGCAGACATATGTTGACTCAGGTGATGGAGAGGGCAATATACAAGAAGAGGGAGGTAGGGAGAAGAATAATGAAGACAGGTAAAGACACAGGGAGGCATGCCACGGCTAAAGAGGATAGAAGTAAATAGTGTTATATACACAACCTTGGAACAACAGTATTTCTGGGGGTAGATACATGGACAGGTGCACAGGTTTAATGGGTGTGGAAGGAAGAGTGTGAGTATATTCACAAATATATAAGGGTTTCAAAGAGGATATTTGTACATGGTATTTACTTTTGCTACAAACACATATAATGGAAAAAAATGATGAAAACTTCTTACATATTATCAAGCATCTTAAGGCAATAAGTTGCTGGGTCTGTGGGCTCATGACCATCATCTCAAGGGACACTATAGTCAGTTTGCATAACATAGTCTACAAAGACAATGCTCTGCATTCTAATTTGTGTGAATAGTGTCTGGCATCTTAAAAGCTCCTGAGTGACCATCTAAGTCACAACTATTTGTTTCTCCATGTGTGGAAGAATGAAGAGTGATAAGAATTGAAGATGCTTGGAATCAATTAGTTCAATGGGCTAAGAAAACATGTGAACATCAGTCTTCTTGACTCTGAGACCAAAAGAACTAGATGGTACCTGGGTACTACTACCAAACACCTCTGATAAGGATCACAAATAGAAGGTCCCAGATGGTGTGGGAGAAAATGAAGGAAAAAGGATAAAATGATATGTATATACACACATTTATGTACACAAATTATATGCCTATACACACATATATGTATATATACAT
>NW_006413294.1:2550-3843 GCF_000296735.1 Chrysochloris asiatica | reverse complement strand
TGTGTGTGTATATATATATATATATATATTGACCTTACTGGTCAAAAAGAGACTGGAAGAACTATATACAGTGCCCCTTGACTACACTTCAGATTTGGAAAGAAACGTATCCTCATGACCAATATTCAGGAGCTCTGGTAGCGTAGTGGTTACGAATCGGGCTGCGAGCCGCAAGGTCAGCAGTTCGAAACTACCAGGGGTTCCATGGGAGAAAGATGAGGCGTTCTGCTCCCGTAAAGATTTACAGCCTCGGAAACCCTGTGTAGGGTCGCTATGAGTCGGAACCGACTCCATGGCACATAACAACAACAATATTCAGCAAAGCAGTAGGTAGGGGACAACATTAGTAAGGTATGTTCAATCATTTGAAATCAAAAGGACAACGTGTATCTAGGACAAAGTAGAGAAGGGATCGGGAGGTAGAAATGGAATAATAAGCACAGGGAATGAGTATGATAATTGTTGTGCACAGAGGGGGTTGCAATCATTGAGCTGAAACAAAATGTATGATTTGTTTTATATAAAACTGATGATTGAGCCTGTAAAATTTCACTCAATTCACAATAAAAAGTTAAATAAAAAAAAGAGAGACCGTTGTCCTTAAACATCAAAATGCAGGGACTTCCCTTCTTCAGGTAAGTAAGCCTCACAAACATAATGAAAATTTAGATGTGTACACTGTGGTGCAAAACCAAAAATCCATTCACACAAACAGAATGGAAGAGCTTAATGCAAAGCTAAAAAATCCCTAAGCAAATGAATGAACTAGTATTCAAAACAGATGCTCCACGAGGGAATAGAGTCTGTATTGCTATAGAGAGGATGTGATTAGATACTTATGATAATGTGCTTTATTAATTACATTCCAACAGGTGCAGAGCAGAAGTAATTAAAACACAAAACAACTTTGAAGATTAAATCTAGATTATGGTTTAACAAATATTAATTGAGGAAAACATCATATAATTATTCTGTGTGGTAAGTAGATCAATACAAAATAGGAACCATAAATGATTGGTGAAAAAATAAATATTGGTCTTCTTTCTGTGAACTTCTCTGATTTCTTTTTCTCTGCTATGTCTTATACATGTGACCAGGTACACCATGGTGAACTTCACCTCCTTTCCCGACCTTAGATCTGTTAGTTTTTTTGGCAGCTCATGGCACTTTCAATATTCTCCTCCAACACCATAAGTCAAATGTGTCAATTCTTCTACAGTCTTCCTTATTCACTGTCCAGCTTTCTCAAGCATATGAGGTTATTGAAAATACCATGGCTTGGGTCAGGCGCAC
>NW_006413294.1:0-1535 GCF_000296735.1 Chrysochloris asiatica | reverse complement strand
CCATAAATTCCTGGTGCCTTGTTCTCACAAAGATACTCCTTTAAAAGAATACAATGCTCAAGATCGTCATACTTTATTTATTACGATGAGATACTTTTTGGATCAAAGATTTCAAGCAATAATTCTGGTTTTAGGTGTATAGTTTTAAAATTATCTCAGGGCTATAGTTTCAGTGGTTCATCCAGCATCATTGGCTCCAGGAAATGATTTCATTGAATATTTGAAGCTTTATTCTGCATTCTACCCCCTTTTGATCAATGTTTATTCTATAGAATCTTTGGTAAAAATGATGAATAATTATAGTCAGGTATCATCCAGTTCTTCTGATATCATGACTAAGGAGGCAGTTATTCATAGCAATAGTCATTCATACAATCTATTTCCTCCCCTGGTTTTTATTTTTATTTTCTTTTTTATTTTCTTTACTTTTGATGCAATCCATACTGAAGGCTGTGCTCTTTGATCTTCATCAGTAAATATTTTAAGTCCTCTTCACTTTCAGCAAGCAAGGTTGTATCATCTGCATATCGCAGGTTGTTAATGAGTCTTCCTCCAATTTTGATGTTTTTCTTCATATAACCCAGCGTCTCGGATTATTTGCTCAGCATACAGGTTGAATAAGTATGGTGAAAGAATACAACCATTGTTTCTATATTCTATTTGAACAACTGCCTCTTGGTCCAAGTACAGATTCCTCATGAGTACAATTAAGTGTTCTGGAATACTCATACTTCGCAATATTATGCATAGCTTGTCATGATCCACACAATTAAAAGCCTTTGTGTAGTTAATAAAGCACAGGTAAACATCTTTTTGAAATTCTCTGCTTTCAGCCAAGATCCATCGGACATCAGCAATGATATCTCTCATTCCTCGGCCTCTTCTGAATCTGGCTTGAACCTCTGGAAGTTCTCTGTCAATGTATGATTGCAGCTGTTTCTATATTACCATTATGTCCCTCAAAATTTTGGGTCTGTTATGTTCTATTTATTTATTTTAAATTTTTAGGGATGGGGAATGTTCAGACCATTGCTGTATGTTGTTGTCGTAGTTAAGTACCATTGAGTCGATTCTGACTCATAGCAATCCTATATAGGATTTCATTGTAGCACTTGGTGAGCTTGAACCTCCAACCTTGTGGTTCATACTGGCCTTGCAATCCAGCATTAACCCACAGTGCCACACAAGGGCTCCATAGGCTGTATATTGTTGTTGTTGTTGAAGCTGTATGTTGTTGTTGTTGTTATGCACCACAGAGTCGGTTCCGTCTCATAGCGACCCTGTACAGGGTTTCTGAGGCTGTAAATCTTTACAGGAGCAGAAATCCTCATCTTTCTTCTGTGGAACAGCTGGTAGTTTAGAGCTGCTGACCCTGAGGTTAGCAGCCTGATTCATAACCACTATGCTACCAGAGCTCCTTCAGGGTCATATAGATGATGATTCATTAGTGCTTTGGACTAATAGTTCCCTTTAGTTTTTGGTTTTCTTTACTTTTATTTCTTCCAGACAGGAAGAGACCAATAGTTGTATCACAG
>NW_006413293.1:6443-7066 GCF_000296735.1 Chrysochloris asiatica | reverse complement strand
CTTTGTATGTGACACTTCTATTTTCCCTGGCTGCTTTTCAGAAGTGTGTCCTTATCTTTGAGTTTGGAGAGCTTGCCTATGATATGTCTTGGTGATTTTCTTTTGGAGTCTATCCTTCCTAGAGTTCATTGAGCTTCTTGAATGTTTATCTTTTCACTTTTCAGGATGTTAGAGAAATTTTCTTCCAGCAATTCTTCAACTATTTCCTCTGTGAACTTCTGTGATTCTTCTTGTCCTCAAATGCCAATAATTCTTAAGTTATTCCTCTTCATGTTGTCCAACATGAATCTTAGACCTTCCTCTGAATTTTTTATCCATTTTTGTGTTTGTTCTTATATCTTACTGGTATTGAGAGATTTGTCTTCCAACTCACTGATTCTGCCTTCCATCTTATCTATTCTACTCCACTGCCCTTTCAGAGTGTTCTCTGTTTCTTTTATTTTTTTTATTGATTGTTTGGACCTCTTTCTGTAGGTTTTGAATTGTTTCCAGTGCTGTATCTATCTTATTTAATTGTTCCTGTAGCCCTTGCCTGATTTCTTCTTTATTTTTCTCAGCTCCATTGAAAAGTGTTTTGAAACATTTTATAATCATTTTTCTGAATTCTTTCTCAGGCATTTCCA
>NW_006413293.1:4798-5702 GCF_000296735.1 Chrysochloris asiatica | reverse complement strand
CGGCAGATTCAAAAGTACATGATTTTTTACTTCAGTTCCAAATTCCACAGGCTATAAGCCTTCAAACTTTAAAAATATTCCTATCTCTGTGGTTCTGAGTTTGGGAGCTCTGTCCTAGATCTGCTTTGCCTGGTATTCTGTGTTATTGCTGACAGCAAACTTCACTGCAACTCTACCTGAGCCACCATCAAGCCCTCCTCCTGCCTCTTTCTTAAAAAAAAAAAAAAAAATTATTATGAATTGAGTGATAGTTTACATGGGAGAACATCAGCTTTAGATTCATCTTACTTTATTTTGTTTCATTGCAATAATTGCAATCCCCTCCCTGCATCATCTTTCAATAGCTTTTGCTTCCATTCCCTCTTTTTTTTTTTTTAGTGTATAACAAAGCACTCACAAATATATAACCATTTAAACAACCAAAGGGTATACTCCACAAGCCTGCCCCCTGGCCATCAGCACATAGCCCCTCTCCCTCCCTAAGTCCAGGGTCCCCAGCCTCTCCATCTCTCCAAATCATCGTCTCTGCCTCTATCTCTGGTGACACTGCTTCTCTGGATAGGGTCCTGTACTCTGCTCTTCTCCCTTGATGGTCCTAGGGTCCTCTGCATGTGGACTGCAAAATCAACCACTCCCCTCCTTTTGTTACAAAACATCTACCATTACAATTGCAGTGTGTTCATTTATTGCAATAAATTGTCCTTTCAGCACTGCTTTTGCTGTATCACACTTTGTATGTTGTGTTTTCATTCACATTTGTTTTTAGAAACTCTGTGAGTTCATGTTTAATATCTTCTACTACCCAGTCACTTTTCAACAAGGTGTTACTCAGTTTCCATGCATTCAACTTTATATCCTTGGTCTTGTTGTTGATTTCCAGTTTTATAGCATTGTGATCTTAAAA
>NW_006413293.1:2799-3652 GCF_000296735.1 Chrysochloris asiatica | reverse complement strand
TATTGTATATATGTATATCAGTTTTTATTGTGAATTATCTGATAGTTTACATGGGAGAACATTAGCTTTACAGTCAACCTATCTTATTTTGTTTCCTTGTAATGATTACAATTACCTACATGCATCATCAAATAGCTAAAGGGTACACTCGACTAGTGTGCCCCCTGGTCATCATCATACAGACCATCTCCGTCTCAGAGTCCAGAGACCCCAGCCACTCCATCTCTCCACATCATCATCTCTGCCTCCATCTCTGGTGTCACTGCTTCTCTGGAAAGGGTCCCACAGTCTGCTCTTCTCCCTTGAGTCCTTGCAAGATCAGCCATGCCCCTTCTTTTGTTACAAAATGTGTACCTTTACACTTGCAACACTCACAATCAGTCCTGATAACAATTATTCACTATTGAACCACAAGAGTCTATCCCCTCCATCTCCTTTCACCAGCCTTGTCCAGACAGGTTGGAAACCACTTAGTGAAGTTTGTACCTTCCCCCACACCATCTGAAACTAGGATCCCTCTTGAAAGCTTGTAAGCCAGTCACTTTGTGTCTTTGTAGTTCTCTCCCTCCACCCATTTTGAGTAGCTAATGTCTGAGTTGCCCATCCCTGTCAACCCTGTGTACCAAGGAGGTGGGAATGATCCTGGCTGTAAAAATTTGTTCCCTCTTTTGAGCTACTACATCCACAAGCATAGGTCAAGTTTATCAAATTGTAGCAGATTACTCTTTTTATCCTCTTCTTTCTTCCTCTAGTCGAATTCTGGTCATCCAGCCATTGAAGCCAGGTCAAGTGGGTACTATCTGCAAGTATGGGTGTTCTTGTGCATCTTCCCTCACTTCATATCAGCTGGATG
>NW_006413293.1:0-1674 GCF_000296735.1 Chrysochloris asiatica | reverse complement strand
CTCTCATACTTTGGAAATATTGTCAGGAGGAACCAGTCATTGGAGACGGATATCATGTTTGGTAAGGTGGAGGGTCAGATAAAAAGAGGAAGATCCCCAATGAGATGGATTGGCTAAGTGGCAGCATCGATGGACTCGAATGTGACAACTGAGGTAAGGTTGTCTCAGGATTAGGCAGTGTTTCATTCTTCTGTGCATAAGGTTGTGCTATGGGTTGGTACTGACTCGATGGCACCTAACAACAACAACAATCTATTCAAACCATGCCTCAATCCCTGTATCCCAGAGACCTGTTGTCCCAAGGTTGTGCATACATCAATATTCACCTCTGTCCCATTTAGTCCATGCAAACTTTCTTTAACTATTCTCCCATCAGCTTCATTCTCCCATTCCCCACAACTTCTAGTGATTTGATGCCCCTGCCAGCACCCAAAGTATTCTGTGTCTATTCCCTATCCTGTGCTCCACTTTCCCCTCCTTCCCCTCACCTTATCCCACACACCCTGGTAACCAGCAAATAATTTTTTCACCCTTTTAGTGTGGATATTTTTTCTTAATATTTTACCATAATGGTCCTATGCATTATTTCTACTTTTGTGACTGACTAGATCCACTCAGCATAATATCCTCAAGGTTCATCCATGTTATGTGGTCACTTCCAGCTTCTTTGTTATTCTTCAACATAACATAATATCCCATTGTGTGTATGTTCCACAGTTTCTTTATCCACTCTTATATTGATGGGCACCTAGGCTGTCTCCATCTTTTTGCTATTGCAAATTGTACTGCTATGAATATTGGTGTGCATATATCTACTCATGTTATGGCTTATATTTCTTGTGGATAAATGCCAAGTAGAAGAATTCCTGGATCATAAGGTATCTATATTTCCAACCTCCTGAGGAAGTGGCATATTGCTTCCCAGAGTGCTTGGAGCATTTTGCAATCCCACCAGCAATGTCCCAGTCTTTCTGCATCCTTGCCAGCATTTATTATCATCTTTTTTTAACCTTTCCTGTTACTGCTGGTGTGAGATGATATCTCATTGTTGTTTTGATTTGCATCTCTCTAATGGCTAGGATTCATATGAGCTTCCAAAGAATATAGGCTAGGAAGAAGGAGAGGGGAACTACTTCCAAATATTTAGTCACTGAAAACCTTGTGAATAGCAGAGAAACACTGTCAGATATAGTGCCAGAAAAGAGCCTCTCAGGTTGGAAGGCACTCAAAATGCGACTGGAGAAGAGCTGCCTCCTCAAATAGAGTTGGCCGTGATGACACAATGGAGTAAAGCCTGTGGGAGAAAAGCCTGCAAGACCTTCCTTTCCTGATGGGAAACAATGCAAAATAAAGAGAAACAGCTGTAAGAATCCATTGAAAACTAGAACATGGAATGTATGAAGTATGAATCTGGGAAAATCGGAAGTTGTCAAAAATGAAATGGACCACATAAACATTGATATCTTAGGCATTAGTGAGCTGAAATGGACTGGTATTTGCCATTTGATACCTGATGACTACATGGTATGCTATGCCAGAAATGACAAATTGAAGAGGAATGGTGTTGCACTGATTGTCAAAAAGAATATATCCAGATCAGTTTAGAGGTACTACACTGTCTGTGATAGTCAAATATCCATGCACCTACAGGGAAGACCAGTTAATACACTATTA
>NW_006413292.1:5168-5950 GCF_000296735.1 Chrysochloris asiatica | reverse complement strand
CATGCTCGTCACCAATAAGGGGAAGTGAAGGAAAAACAGCAATGAAGTGGCGAGCTAAGCCCTAGAATGTTCAACAATTAAGATGTAATATCTGAAAAGTACTGATATTAAAGTTGAATTTTAAATATTATCATTATTACTTTAAAACTTACTGTCATTTATTAATTACATTGTGGGTGGTTATAACCAAATATGGCCACTATCCATTGCTCTGCTCCCGATAGTGCTATTTGCCTATCAACAAAATATAATATAAATGATGCTGTACCACTTTGTGACATAAACTTTAAGAGAACTAGTAGTTGATGCTTCCACTTGTCTGTCAGTTTGTCGTACCGTGGTGTTGTGCATGTTGCTTTGATGCTGGAAGCTATATCAGTGATATTTTGAATATCTACAGGGTCACCCATGGTGGACATGTTTTAGCTGAGCTTCCAATCTAAGACAGACAAGGAAGAAGATGGAGAGAGGGACAATTTCTAAATGGTTAGCCACTGAAAACTTTATGAATAGCAGAGGAGCATTGTTAGATATAGTGCCTTAATATGAAAATACTATGAACAACAACAGAATAGTGTCAGATATAGTGCCAGAAGGTGAACCCCTTATGTTGGAAGTCACTCAAAATATAATTGGGGAAGAGCTATTTCAGAGTAGAGTTGACGATAATGATGTGAGTGGAATAGTTTTGGGTACTTCATTTACTGATGGACCACAACTCAAAATGAGGAACAAGAGCTGTAACAAGCATTAAAAATCAGAACATGGAATGTATAAAGTAT
>NW_006413292.1:0-773 GCF_000296735.1 Chrysochloris asiatica | reverse complement strand
TGTTACTTCCCCTATATTTCTATCTATTACTTAGATGAAAATAGAGTCAAAGTAGTTTCAGTTCCAGACCTGAAGAGTGACCAAGGACCAGTGTTTCAGGGTTATATCTATCTAACCAGTAAGATTGGTATTATTTTTAATGAGTTTATGTTTTGTTCTACATTTTATCCCACTGTCTCCAGGACCTCTTAAAATGATCCCTTTAGAGCAGTTAGTAGTGGTATCAGGGCACCATCTAATTGTTCTAATCTTAGGGTCATGGAGACTGATGTTCACAAGATCCATTAGTTCACTGAACTAATTCTTTTCAAAGGTCTTCAATTTTCATAGCTATTCTATCCTCTGGAAAGGAAGAAACTAATAGTTTCACCTTAGATAATAACTCATGATCTTTTAAGGTCCCAGTCACTATCATCTAAGTAGAATGTACAACATTGTACTTGAATACTATTTTACAATATGGTTCTGAGCCCTCATGCCCAAGAAATCATTCAAAGTGTTTAGTAAGGTGTGGTGCTGTGGATGAGTTGGTGTTATTATTGTTAGGCTCCTTGAGTCCATTGATGCTGCCACTTGGCGAATCCATCTTGTTGGGAGTCTTCCTTTTTTTCTCTGACCCTCCACCCTACCAAACATGATATCCTTCTCCAGCAATTGGTCCATCCTGAAAATATGTTCAAAGTATGAGAGACAAAGTTTGGCCATCTTGGTGGCCTCTAAGTAGCACTCTGGCTTCACTTCTTCCAAAATGGATCTATTGGTTCTTTTGGCAG
>NW_006413291.1:6175-6970 GCF_000296735.1 Chrysochloris asiatica | reverse complement strand
GGTTCCGACTCGATGGCACCTGACAACAACAACAACAACAACATGTGGGTTTACAGGAGTACATCAGTTTTACATTCATCCTATCGTATTTCATTTCATTGCAATGATTATAGTCCCCTCCATGCAACATCAAATAACCAAAGGGTATACCCCACAGGCCTGCCCCCCTGACTGTCAGCACACAGCCCCTCTCCCTCCCTAAGTCCAGTGTCCCCAGCCACTCTGTCTGTCCATGTCATTGTGTCTGTCTCCATTTCTGGCATCACTGCTCTCTGGGAATGGTCCTGCACTTTGCTCGTCTCACTTGATGGTCTCAGGGACCTCCGCTCCTGGACTGCAAAATCAGTCACTCCCCTCCTTTTGTTAAAAAACATCAAAAACATCTACCTTTGCATTTCTGACCCTCGCAGTCAGTCCTGATGGCAAATTTTCACTATTGTACCACAAGAGTCTTATCCCCATCTCCTTTCATTAGCCCTGTCCCAACAGATTTGAAACCATTCAGTGGAGATTCTACCTTACCCTGCTCCATCTGGAACTAGGCTCCCTCTTGAAAGCTTGTAAGCCAGTCACTTCTTGCCTTTATAGCCCTGCCCCCTTTTTGGGTAATGTCTAAGTTGCCCATCCCTGTCAACCCTGTGTACCAAGGGGGTGGGAGTGATTCTCGCTGTAAGATGTATTCCCTTTTTTAAGCTACTATATCCATAAGTATAGGTAAAGTTCATCAAATTATAGTGGGTTACTTTTTTTTTCCCCCCCCTCTTCTTCTAGTCGAGTTCTGATCATCCAGCCGTT
>NW_006413291.1:3353-4600 GCF_000296735.1 Chrysochloris asiatica | reverse complement strand
TTTTTGATCTTTGCTGTTATTGTTGGTGTGAGATGATATCTCACTGTTGTTTTGATTTGCATCTCTCTAATGGCTAGTGATCGTGAACATATCTTCATATGTTTGTTGGCAGCCTGGACCTCTTCCTTGGTGAAGTGTCTGTTCATGTCCTGTGCCCATTTTTTAATTGGTTTGTCTTTTCCTTGAAGAGGTGTTGTGGTTTCCTATATATTATAGAAATTAGTCTCTTATCTGATGTGTCATTGTAAAAGATTTTTTCCCATTCTGTGGGTTCCCTTTTTACTATTTTGGTGAAGTCTTTTGATGCACATAAGTTTTTAATTTTTAATAGGTCACACTCATCTTTTTTGTGTATTTTTGTTTGTATACTTTTCAAAATGTTTGGTAGTCTGTATTCCCTGTATTAGAGCCCTCACATTTATTCCTAGTTTTTTATTGATGATTTTCATAATTCTGGGATTCACAGTTAGGTCTTTAACTTTAACAAATAGAGTTTTCTTTTCTCTTTGTCGATTTGGATGCCTTTAATTTCCCTATCTTGACATTCAATGTAATTATCGATGTTATTGTTGTTAAGTGCCGTCGAGTCAATCCCGACTCATAGCAACCCTGTATAGGGTTTCCAAGGAGCAGCTGGTGAGCTTGAACCACTGACCTTGCAATTCAAATGACTTTGCAGTCTGACGCATTAGCCCATAGCGCCATACCAGGTAGGTAGGTATGAATGAATTGTTGGCATTATGTTAATTTTTTGGTAGTGCTGTTTGTTCCTTTGGATGCCTTCTTGTATTTTTTGTGCTATTTCTTCTTAGTTTACATGTTTTCTTGATCTGCTTGGATGTTCATTTTCATGGTAAGTTGTGAAGTATTAACTTTCTTTGGCGTTACCCTATAGTCTATTAACTTTTCCCTCCATTTAAGACAGTCTATTATATCCTACTTCCGAATCGCTAGTCACTGAAAGCTCTATGAATACCAGAGAAACACTGTCAGATACAGGACCAGAAGGTGAGAAGGCACTCAGAATGCGACTGAGAAAAAAAATGCCTCCTCAAATTAGAGCTGACCATGATGACGTGAATAGAGTTAAGCTCGGGGGGAGAAAAGCAGACAGAACCTTCATTTGCTGATGGGGCCACAACTTAAAATGAAGAGAAACAGCTGTAAACATCCATTGAAAATCGGAACATGGAATGTACGAAGTATGAATCTGGGAAAATTGGAAGTTGTCAAAAATGAAATGGAAC
>NW_006413291.1:0-823 GCF_000296735.1 Chrysochloris asiatica | reverse complement strand
CAACAACAACAACATTATATCCTGTAATCTACCTGACTTCCTGACCATCTAGATCTCTGTTCCTATATTTTTACCTTCTTTGACATTGTTATTATTTTGATCCTTCGTTGATCCTTTGAATTTGTTGTTGTAATTTTGTTCTGTTCTTGACTCTTCTATCTGTCATCTGAGTTTCAGGTGATGTTGCCACGTCTGTCAATCTGTGGTTGTTGTATGTTCTTGTTGGTTTTCAGCCCAAAGAACTCCCTTTAGGATGTTTTCAAGTGCTGGATTGGCTTTGACAAAATATCTTAGATTCTGTTGATCCTGGAATGTTTTGATTGCACCATTTTATTTGATTGACAGTTTTTCTGGATAGACGATTTTTGGTCGGCACGTATTTTCTTTTAGGGTTTTATATATGTCTCCCCATTGTATTCTTGTTTGCTTGGTTTCTGCTGAGATGTCAGAGCTTAATATGACTTGCTTGCCTTTGTAAGTAACAATTTTCTTTTCCCTGGCTGCTTCTAAGATTCTCTCCTTGTGTTTGATTTTGGACAGCTTGATTATTATATGTCTTGGTGATTTTCTTTTGAGGGTCTGTCCTTCCTGCGATACGTACAGCTTCTTGAATGTTTATCTTCTAATCTTTCAAGATGTTAATGAAATTTCCTTCCAGAAGCTCCTCAACTATCTCCTTTTTGACGTTTCTGATTCTTCATGTTCTGGAATGCTAATACTTCTTAAGTAATTCTTCTTCATGTTATCCAGCATGAATCTTATAATCTCTTCAGATTTTTTAATACCTTTCTCTGGTTGCTCTTCTGTCTTAGCAGTATTGTTA
>NW_006413290.1:6623-7220 GCF_000296735.1 Chrysochloris asiatica | reverse complement strand
CAGCTTGAAGACTAAGGTGCGCCTGACACAAGCCATGATATTTTCAATAACCTCATATGCATGCGAAAGCTGGACAGTGAATAAGGAAGACTGTAGAATTGATGCATTTGAGTTCCGGTGTTGGAGGAGAATATTGAAAGTTTCATGGGCTGCCAAAAGAAACAACAGATCCATGTTGGAAGAAATGCAGTCAGAGTGCTCTATGGAGGCCAGGATGGCCAAACTTCTCTAATACTCCAGACATATTGTCAGGAGGGAGCAGTCGCTGGAGAAGGATATCATGTTTGGTAAGGTGGAGGGTCAGAGAAAATGAGGAAGACCCCCAGTGAGATGGTTTGGCAAAGTGGCAGCATTAGTGGGCTCAAGCCTGGCAACGATAGTGAGGTTGGTCCAGGATTGGGCAATGTTTCATTATGCTATGCATAAGGTCACTATTAGTCGGTACCGACTCGATGGCACCTAACAACATCAACAACAATGATGTATATGAATACCCAATTTTTTTGTATGCTGAGCAAATAATACGAGAAGCTGGGTTCTATGAAGAAAAACGTGGCATCAGGATTGGAGGAAGACTCATTAACAACCTGCGATATG
>NW_006413290.1:3696-4153 GCF_000296735.1 Chrysochloris asiatica | reverse complement strand
GCTTACATGCTTGTTTGTGTATTCCCTTTGAGTTTCAGTCTTAGAGGGAAGTTTGTCCTGAAGGCACTTGATTGCTAGCCTTGATGTCTTCCTGGGGAACAGGAAGTTCTTGTAGTAGTTCTTGTAGAAGTTCTTGTAGTAGCTAGTCATGCTGACTTTTTTCTTTTGGCTTTTTTCTGATGATCTTTCTTTGAAGATGAATCTCTGTCACTGTAGCTCTTACAATCTGCTTGTCCTTTCTAGTAGGAATGTCCCACCTCATACGGTTCTGGATGGGACTCCGGATTCCACCTAAGGTCCTATACTCTGGAAAAACTTTACACAAGGCCTATTTCACTGGGAAAGTTGTAGAACCCATTTTAGGTATTCCAATCAGTTATAGGCTGAAGATGGGCTTACAAGTTTTCTCTAATCATGTTTCCCAACATTCCTTTCTTTCCCACTCATGTCTATTTTA
>NW_006413290.1:0-1252 GCF_000296735.1 Chrysochloris asiatica | reverse complement strand
AATTATAAATTGATTTTATACCAGTGAGTCATATATTCTTAATTATAATAATGATTTAGAACAACTTTGTTTTATTTTTCTCTTACATACATGTTCACATCATCTGTATATTAACTTTGTATTTATTCCTTGATACTTTATATCAGTGTGCATTACTGCACTGGCTGTCTCCAGTAAAATATCAAGTAGATGTAGCGATGGCAGAAATCCTTGTCTCTTTCTCATCCTTAATGACAATAAGAAATGTTTCATGATTAAGAGTGATATTTGCTTTGTCCTTTTGATAGATGTCCATTATTTGATATTCTTAGATTATGAAAAGATATTGTATTTCATAAATTAGTTTACATGAAATTATTTGACTATATAATCTATTAATGTGGTAAACTACTTTAAATGAGTTTTGAATGTTTAAACCAACCTTGAATTTCTGGGATAAACTCTGGTCAAAACATTACAATTTTTAACTCATTGTTAGATAATTACTCTCCAAAGGCTTTTTACATCAGTCAATAAGTACGGATCTTCCCCTCTGAAAGTTTTTTAAGATTGGATTTTGATTTTGGAGAGCATTTGCCAGAACTTACTTGTACAACAGTCCCTCTGAGTCTTACCTTCTCTTTATAAGAAGATATGACTATTGTGGGAATTTATTTAGTGCTTATATAATTATTCATGGGTTTTTGTTCCGTTCTTGAATCAGCTTTATACATTATATATTTTGATTCATTTAAGTCCTGGTATGGCACTGTAAGATAAGCACTGGACTATCTGGTGTGGCACTGTCACACCGTACACTGTCACACTGCAAAATCAGCTTGAACTGCAAGGTTGGCCGTTCAAGCTCATCAGTCACTCACCAGACACCCTATACAGGGTTGCTATGGTTTTGGAACTGACTCAATGCACATAACAATAAAAACATAAACCTAAAGGTTGGCTGTTGAAACCACCAGTTACTTTTTGAAAATCCTATACATGAAAACCCTATGTATGAGTCAGAACTGACTTGATGTCAATTAACAATTTTTCAAAACAATTGGTGGGAACTCTTTCACAATACCCATTTTTTAATGTCTGTAGTACTTATAGCCCACTCCACATTTCCTTCCCAGTACTGGTTATTTGTGTCAGTATCTTTACTTCAACATCTCGCTCACTTTTCTTTTTTTTTTTTTTTAATTTAAGGTTTTTATTGTGGATTGAGTGAAAGTTTACAGGGCACATCATCAGTTTCACATTCAACAATTCA
>NW_006413289.1:6392-6914 GCF_000296735.1 Chrysochloris asiatica | reverse complement strand
TCTACTTGGCAGATCAGTCCAACATATCCACATACAGAGAGCTAGCTACATGGCAGGCGAGTCCAAAATGTCCATATACAAAGAGCTACCTACATGGCAGGGTAGTGAAACATTTCTATATACGGAGTTCTATCTACAAGGCAGATGAGTCCAACTTGTATATGTACAGAAAGCTAGCTACATGGCAGTGTAGTGCAACATTTCCATATACAGAGTTCGAGCTACATGACAGATATGTCCAACATTTCGACATACTGAGAGCTAGCAACATGGCAGACAAATCTAATATGTTCAAATACAGAGAGATACCTACTTGTCAGATCAGTCCAACATATTGATGTACAGAGAGGTAGATACATGGAAATGAGTCCAAAATATCCATATACAGAGAGCTAGCTACATGGCAGGGTAGTGTAACATTTTTATATACAGAGTTCTAGCTCCAAGGCAGATGAGTCCATCTTGTCTATATACAGAGAGATAGCTACACGGCACAGTAGTGCAACAATTCCATATACAGAG
>NW_006413289.1:3314-4022 GCF_000296735.1 Chrysochloris asiatica | reverse complement strand
TTCCATATACAGAGTTTGAGCTACATGGCAGATGTGTCCAACGTTTCGACATACTGAGAGCTAGCAACATGGCAGACAAGTCCAACATGTTCATATACAGAGAGCTACCTACTTGTCAGATCAGTCCAACATATCCGTATACAGAAAGCTAACTACATGGAAGATGAGTCCAAAATATCCATATACAGAGAGCTAACTACATGGCAGGGTAGTGCAACATTTACATATACATAGTTCTAGCTCCAAGGCAGATGAGTCCAACTTGTCTATATACAGAGAGCTAGCTACTTGGCAGGGTAATGCAACATTTCCACATACAGAGTTCTAGCTTCCAGGCAGATGAGTCCAACTTCTCCATATATAGAGAGATAGCTACATGGCAGAGTAGTACAACGTTTCCATATGCAGAGTTCTCTATACATGGCAGATGTGTCCATCATGTCCTTATATTGACAGCTAACTACATCGCAGATCAGTCCATATTATCCATGTACAGAGATCTAGCTACATGGCAAGGTAGTGCAACATTTCCATATACAGAGTTCTAGCTTCGTGGCAGATATGTCCAAGTTGTCTATATATTAAGAGCTACCTATATGGAAGACAAGTACAAAACGTTCATATAAAGAGAGCTTCTTACTTGGCTGATCAGTCGAACATATCTATGTACAGAGAGCTAGCTACATGGAAGACAAGTCCAAAATGTCC
>NW_006413289.1:0-1004 GCF_000296735.1 Chrysochloris asiatica | reverse complement strand
AGACAAGTGCAATATGTTCATACACAGAGTGCTGCCTACATGTCAGATCAGTCCAACATATCCATGTACAGAGTACTAGCTACATGGCAGACGATTCCAAAATGTCCTTATACAGGGAGCTAGCTACATGGTAGGGTAATGCAACATTTCCATATACAGAGTTCTAGGTATATGGCAGATGTCTCCAACGTGTCCATACACTGAGAGCTAGCTACTTGGCAGAACAGTCCAACATGTACATATTTAGGGTACTAGCCACATGGAAGATGCTTCCAATGTGTCCATATACTGAGAGCCACTTATATTGCAGACAAGTCCAATATGTTTATATACAGAGAGCTACCTACCTGGCAGATCAGTCCAACATAGTCATGTACAGAGAGCTAGGTACATTTCCTTCGAGCCCCAAATTTCCATATACAAAGAGTTAGCTACATGGCAGGATAGTGCAACATTTGTATATACAGAGTTCTAGCAACTTGGCAGATCTGTACAAGGTGTCCATATACTGAGAGCTAGCTACATGGCAGACAAGACCAATATGGTCATATACAGATAGCTACCTGTCATATCAGTCCAACATATCTGTGTACCGTGAGCTAGCTACATTGCAGACAAGCATAACTTGTCTATATACAGAAAGCTAGATACATGGCAGAGTAGTGCAACATTTCCATATGAAGAGTTCTAGCTACAAGGCAGATGAGACCAACTTGTCTATATACAGAAAGCTAGCTACATGGCAGAGTACTCCAATATGTCCATATTCTGAGTTCTAGCTATATGGTAGATATTTCCAATGTGTCCATATACTGCGAGCTAGCTGCATGGCAGACAAGTCCAATATGTTCATATATGGAAACCTACCTACTTGACAGATTAGTCCAACATATCCATATACAGAGAGCTAGGGTCATGGCAGAGGAGTCCAAAATGTCCATTTACAGAGAGCTAGCTACATGGCAGGGTAGTGCAACATTTACATGGCAGATGTGTCCAACATG
>NW_006413288.1:5200-6025 GCF_000296735.1 Chrysochloris asiatica | reverse complement strand
CCGATTCATAACGACTACGCTACCAGAGCTCCTTCTATATGTGTGTGTGTGTGTGTGTGTGTGTGTGAAATGGCCCATTGGCACTTAACAACAATATATATCTATATTGTTGTTTCTCTGTTTAGACACCATAAAATTCATTATGACTCATAAGAACTCTATGTACAATAGGAACTCTATGTGAAACACAGCCACTTCCTATACTATCCTCAAAATATTTATTATGCTTGAGGCTTGCTAGTTGTTGCTATCATTGTATCAATCAATCTCATTAGATGGTCTTCCATTTTATTGCTGACCCTCCACTTTACCAAACATGATGTCCTTCTCCAGAAACTGAACTTTTTTGACAATATGTACAAAATATAAGAGACAAGGTCTCATCATCCTTTCATCTAAGGAACAATGAAACCATACTACTTCAGTAACAGATTTGTTCATTCTTTTAGCAAAATTATCCAAAGCCATAATTTTTATGTATTGATTCTAATCCAGTCTTCCTTATTCATTATGTAGTTTTCATATGTGTATGAGATGATTCCACCACTTGTCTTTCAGTTTATGGTACTATGGTGGCTTGCATGTTACTACAATTCTGGAAGCAATTCCAACAGTCGTTTAATTATCAGGAAGGCCATCCAGGGTGAACAGGTCTCAGCCGACATTCCAGATGAAGACAGACTAGGAAGAATAAGAAATGAGATACTTCTGAATATTTAGTCACTAAAAACATATGAATAGCAGTAGAAAATTGTCTAATGACATTAGAATATTTAATTTTGAAACATGACGAAGAGCAGTAGAATATTGCCAGATATAATGCCA
>NW_006413288.1:1766-2595 GCF_000296735.1 Chrysochloris asiatica | reverse complement strand
TGTTGGAGGAGAATATTGAAAGTGCCATGGGCTGCCAAAAGAACAATAGATCCGTTTTAGAAGAAATGCAGCCAGAGTGCTAATTAGAGGCCAAGATGACCAAACTTCGTCTCTCATACTTTGGACATATTGTCAGGAGTGAGCAATCTCTAGAAAATGACATCGTGTTTGGTAAGGTGGAGGGTCAGAGGAAAAGAGGAAGAACCCCAATGAAATGGATTGACCAAGTTGCAGCGTTGATGGACTCAAGTGTGGCAACAATAGTGAGGTTGGCCCAGGGTCGGGCAGTGTTTCATTCTGTTGTGCATAAGGTCGCTATGGGTCAGTACTGACTCCATGACACCTAACAACAACAACAACAATACTCTGAAGACAGACTTACAAGCTTTCTCTGGTGATGTTTCTGGCTATTCCTCTCTCTCCCTCTTCAAGTTTCTATTTTACAATAGTAGGCAAGGGAAACCAAGATTCAACAGATGGCCAAGCATCTTAACATCATTTCCCCACTTTAACCCATTCAAACCATGCCTCAATCTTTGTATCCCTGAGCCCTGTTGTTCCACATTTATGCTTATATTGTTATTTACCTCTGTCCTATTTAGCCCATGTAAACCTGCCTAGCTATTCAACTATTCTCCTTTCCTTTCCCTTTCTAGTGCCCCCCAGCACCCAAACTATCCTGTGTCAATTCACTACTCTGTGCTCCACCTTCTTCTCCCTCTCCCTCATCCCACCTCATACACACCAGTAACCAAAAATAAGTAAAAATAAAATATTTTTTTCTCCTTTTAGTGTGGGTGCTTTTTCTTAATCTTTTACAATAGTGGAT
>NW_006413288.1:0-524 GCF_000296735.1 Chrysochloris asiatica | reverse complement strand
TTCTCTCCATTGAGAGTAAAGTAGGCTGTAGATTTCGTATATTTGCTCTTGATTATGTTGTGGGGTTTTTTGCTGAGTGTTTTTATCAGGAATGGATGTTGGATTTTGTCAAATGCCTTTTCCAAATCAATTGATATGATTATGTGTGGGGTTTTTTTGTTTTTTTTTCTTTTTTTCTTGTTTATATAGTGGATTTCATTGAATATTTTTCTAATGTTGAACCATCCTTGAATCCCTGATATGAATCCCACTTGATTATGTTGTAGTATTTTTTTGATGTGCTGCTGGATTCTGTTGGCTAGGATATTGTTGAGAATTTTTGCATCTATGTTTATGAGGGATATTGGTTTTCCATCCTCCCTATCTTGTGGAATAATTTGAGTAGAATTGGTGACAACTCGTCCCTGAAAGTCTGGTAGAACTCACCAATGAACCTATCTGGAATTTTTTTGGGTGGGAGTTTTTTGATGACCTGATCAATATAGTTACGGGTCTGTTCAAGTCTTTTACTTCATCTGTGTGAG
>NW_006413287.1:2760-7135 GCF_000296735.1 Chrysochloris asiatica | reverse complement strand
TCTTCATGTATGATGTTCTTGATGTCATCCCACAACTCTTCTGGTCTTCTGTCTTTAGTGTTTAATATATCAAATCTGTTCTTCAGAAGATCTCTAAATTCAGGTGAGATATATTCAAGGTCATATTTTGACCCTCGTAGACTTATTTTCATTTTCTTTAGCTTCAGTTTGAATTTGCATATGAGTAATTGATGATCTGTTCCACAGTCTGCTCTGACCTTGTTTTGACTGATGATATGGAGTTTTTCCATAGTCTCTTTCTACAGATGTAGTCAATTTGATTTCTATGTATTTCATTTGGTTAGGTCCATGTGTATAGTTGTCTCTTATGCTGTCTAAAGAAGGTATTTGAATGGAACAAATCATTGGTTTTGCAGAATTCTATCATGCATTCGCCAGCATCATTTCTATTACCAAGGCCATGTTTTCCAACTACTGATCTTTCCTCTATGCTCCAAACCTTTGCATTCCAATCACCAGTAATGATCAATACATCTTGATTGAATGTTTGATCAGTTTCAGATTGAAGAAGTTGATAGAATTCTTCTATTTCGTCCTTACTGGCTTTAGTTTTTGGTGCATAAATTTGAATAATAGTGGTATTAACCAGGTTTCCTTGTAGGTGCATTGATATTATCCTATCACAGACAGCATTATACCTCATGACTGATCTGGATATGTTCTTTTTGACAATGAATGCAACACTATTCCTCTTCAATTTGTCATTTTCAGCATAGTAAACCATGTTGTCATCAGATTCAAAATGGCCAGTACCAGTCCATATGAGCTCACTAATGCCTAAGATATTGATGTTTATGCATTCCATTTCATTTTTGACAACTTTCAGTTTTCCTAGATTCATACTTCATACATTCCATGTTCCAGTTTTCAATGGATGTTTACAGCTGTTTCTCTTCATTTTGAGTTTGCCCCATGAGCAAATGAAGGTCCTTCGGGCTTTTCTCCCACAGGCTTTACTCCATTTTCATCATCATGGTCAACTCTACTTTGAGGAAGGAGCTTTTCCCCAGTCTCATTTTGAGTGCCTTCCAACTTGAAGTGCTCATTTTCCAGCAGTATATCTGACAGTGTTTCTCCTCTATTTATAAGGTTTTCAGTGACTAAATATTTGGAAGTAGTTTGTCACTCCTTCTTCCTAGTCTGTCTGTGTCTGGAAGTTCATATGAAACCTATCCACCAGTGTGACCTTGCTGGTATTTAACATACCGGTGCATAGCTTTCAGAATCACAGTAACTCACATGCCACCACAGTATGACAAACTGACAGATGACTGGTGGTCCATGTCTAGAGTGATTCCTAAATCGCAGTATTTTCCTTTATACCATGATTTTTTTTCACTGGCATGTGCGGGAAACTAATATCCTACACCGTATGCTAGATCCAGAGCTCTGGTGCTGTTCCGTGAAAGCAGCTGCTCTGAGTTTTCAGTCCCTCCCCCACAAAGCCTGTCCTACCTGACTCTGCCTCAGCTGCCACCAGAACCAGATGCCTCTGCACAGAACTTTTTAAAGTGTTGAAGAGCAAAGGTGTCAGCTTGAGGATTAATGTGCACCTGACACAAGCCATGGTGTTTTCCATAACCTCATATCCATGTGAAATCTGGACAGTGAATAAGGAAGACCGTAGAAGAATTGATGCTTTTGAGTTATGGTGTTTTAGGAGAATATTGAAAGTGCTGCCAAAAGAACCAACAGATCTGTGTTGCAAGAAATGCAACCAGAGTGCTCCTTGGAAGCCAGGATGGCCAAATGTCGTCTCTCATATTTTGGACATATTGTCGGGAGACACCAGTAGCTGGAGAAAGATATCATGCTTGGTAATGTGGAGGGTCAGAGAAAAAGAGGAAGACCCGCAGAGAGATGGATTGGCAAAATGGCAGCACCAATGGGCTCTATCATGGCAATAATTGTGAGGTTGGTCCAGGATCGGCAGTTTTTCCTTCTATTGTGCATACTTGATGGCACCTAACAACAACAACAACAACAACAACGTACTGTACTATGAACCACAAGGTTAGCAGTTCAAATCCAACAGCTAATCTTCAGAAACCCTATATAGATAGGGTCACTATGAGACGGAACCAACTCTACAGCACTAAACAATAACAATAACAAATTCATATCGTGCAGTTTATATACTTGCATAATGTAGATAACTTATTTCTACAAAATAAAAAATGTTTCATATTCCTCTTAGCAAGTATATCCATTTGTTATATCAAAATATAGTTCTATAAATCTAGAATATATAGCCTTTTCAGACATTTAGCTTTATATTATAAAGCTAAATATAACAATATATAAAAATTCTGCCATATTCCGCTATGTTCTTATTTATCAAATTTCTTAATTAAAAAATATTGATATCAATATTTGACCAAGTAATCTAAATATATATAAGTGTCACATATGTATTTTGTTGTTAGGTGCCATCGAGTCTGTACTAACTCATAGTATTCTTATGCACAAAAGAACGAAACATTGCCTGATCCTGGGCCTACCTCACTACTGTTGCCACACTTGAGTCCATCGATGCTGCCACATGGCCAAGAAAAACACATATGTATTATATGAACATAATTAAGACCATGGACATTGGCTCTAACTAGTTTTTAACTGTGTTGAGCTGGAAAAAATCTTTAAGTCAATATAACTAATGAAAGAATTATACAATTTTATAGGGAAAATCCATTCACTCATTAAATTTATTTATTCACAAAAATTATCAATGTTGACTATGTTACAAACATTGGAATAAACCTTAGAGAAACCCAGAAAATTGTGACCCAGTATTGTGTAGCTTATAATTCCCTAGCTAGTCCCTTGAGCTTCTCTTAGGCACTAACCTTTCAAATCTATTCTTGACTACTAATCAGCTACTGTCAAGTCAATTCTAACTCCTGGTGACCCGATGTATGTCAAAGTATAACTATACTATATCGGTTTTAATGGCTTATTTTTCAGACGTACAACACCAGGACTTTCTATCATGGCACCTCTGGGTGAACTAGAATCTCCAACAATTTGGTTAGCAATCAGGCATGTTAATTGTTTGTACCATCCTGACAACAGTCCTCCTTTCACCATCAGCACTGAGTATGTATATATAGAATAGAAAAGGAGAATAGAAATTAATTCAGAATAATTATAAGTCAGTAAATGAAATACATGAAAATTGAAAATTTTCCCCACCTCCCAAATACATTGTTTGTGGTAGCTATAAAAATGTAGTCTCTTTATAATGGATTGCTATCATCCTTTCCTTTTGTTTCCTGATAACACTTTACTGACATGTCTTTTTCCAGCCTTTGGTCTGGACAACACTTGCTAACCTGTTTCACTAGGCAGCTTTTTCTCTGGTATGTCTTCAGTCAGATATCCTTCACATTGGATTGCTCTGAAATCCACAAATTATTTTAGATGCTCATTTCTTAGCACAGGCTAAAATAGAATTTCCTCTTCAAGGTAAACACCCAGAGCACTCTTAGCTTTGAAATAAAAGATGCTTTGAGCCTGAGTGACTGTTGAAAACTCTATCTGCAAGGAATAGTTGGAATTACTGTTGGGCAAACATTAGCTCCCCTTCTCCTCCAAGCATGGTAGAGTAATATTTCTCTATCTCACTGATGACAAAATTGACCATGTGTATACTTTGGTTAATGACATTAGAGATATTACAGAGAACAGGCACAAGAGTGAGAAATGAATGTTTATTATTATGCATGTCACCGATATTTTATAGTTATTTATTACTCAGCATTATTGTGGCAACAGCTGACTAAGATATGGAATTAATCTAAAGGTTGTCTGTGCTTTCTTCCTAACTCACAATATATTAGTGGAAGTCATAGACAACACTGCTTGAATTTTTTATGGAACTCTGCTACACAGGTGTAAAGTATGTAATCTCTAGTTACATTGTGTTACCTGTGATCATTTCATAGTATATAATATTATAATTCCAGTTATAAAGAATTACTTATGATAGTAATTTAGTTTCAGACATTTTGTTACCTATCATAGCTAAGTGCTCTAAGAAATATGTATATTAGCAAAATATATTTGTTGTTTGTTGTTAAGTGCTCAGTTCTGACCCATAGTGACCCCTTATAGGAAACATATAAAGGGTGGACAAGAACATAAGGTATTATTACATAGCAAAATTACTTCAAAAAGTGAAGATGAATGAGTGTGTGTGTGCACCCTATATACACTTATGGGAATGGTTTGATTCCAAGGACTAGGTCAGAGTATAAAATTTAGTTTTATACAAAAATGGAGGATGAACGTATAAGATCACAAAAGGGATGACTGTATCATTATATAACTGTTAAGTATATCACTATGTAACTGC
>NW_006413287.1:0-856 GCF_000296735.1 Chrysochloris asiatica | reverse complement strand
TAGATGAATGAGCACCTCCTGTGCCGCCTCACTTTCTTGAAAGATTTCAATTTTTTTATTCCATCAATTCCTGGTGCCTTGTCTTTTCCAATTCCTTCAGTGTGTCTTGGACTTCCTCCTTCAGTGTAATTGGCTCTTGATCATAAGCTACCTCTTAAAATGGTTGAACAGTAGCCATTTCCTTTTGATACAGTGACTGTATTCCTTCCACCTTCTTTTGATGCTTTCTGCATCATTCAATAATTTTCCCAGAGAATCCTTCAATAACGAAAGCCAAAGCTTATATTTTTCTTCAATTCTTCCATGTTGAGAAATGCTGATTGTGTTCTTCCTTTTTGGTTTTCTGACTCCAGGTCTTTGCACATTTTGTTGTAATATTTGGCTTTATCTTCTCGAGCTGATCTTTGAAATTTTCTGTTCAGCTCTTGTACCTCATAATTTGTTCCATTTGCTTTAGTGTCTCTATGCTGGAGAGCAAGTTTCAGTGTCTCTTCTGACATCCGTTTTGACCTTTTCCTTCTTTCTTGTCTTCTCAATGACTTTTCGCTTTCTTCATGTATGATGTTCTTGATTTCATCCCACAACTCTTCTGGTCTTCTGTCTTTAGTGTTTAATGTATCAAATTGTTCTTCAGATGATCTCTAAATTCAGGTGGGATATATTCATGGTCATATTTTGTCTCTCGTGGACTTATTTTCATTCTCTGCCGCTTCAGTTTGAATTTGCATATGAGTAAAGTCTACCCCTGGCCTTGTTTTCACTGATGATAAGGGCTTTCCCACTGTCACTTTCTGAAGATATAGTTAATTTGATTTCTATGTATTCCATCTGTCGGGGTCCATGTGTATATTCATCT
>NW_006413286.1:3318-7096 GCF_000296735.1 Chrysochloris asiatica | reverse complement strand
ATATCATGTTTGGTAAAATGAAGGGTCAGGGAAAAAGAGGAAGACCCTCAACGAGATGGATAGGTACAGTGGTAGCAGCAATGGGCTCAAATGTAGCAATGAGTGTGAGGTTGTGAGGTTGGCACAGAACCGGGTAGTGTTTGATTCTGTTGTGCATAGGTTTTCTATGATTCAGTGCAAGTCGATGGCGCCTAACAACAGCAATAATGATGTCACAGTGCTTAAGCAATCAACTATTATCTGAAAGTTCAGCCATTTGCTACACAAGAGAAAATACCCAGCTGTTAGCTCCAGTAAAGACTGGAATCTAGAAAACACTATGGGGAAGATCTAGTCTGTCCTATATGGTCCATATGAGTCAGAATCAATTCAACAGCTCACACTGACAACAACAAAAACTATTTAGAAGTTAAATGTAAGACAGCAATTGAATAAAGCCTAGTAGAAAGAATTTGTAAGTATGCTATTGTAAAGTTTTAATATTATACATGAAATGATATCATACTATTTCAAGAAAGGGTAATTAATTAAAGATATATACTAGAAACCAAAAGGCAGTTGTTAAAAAGAAAAAACCATATAATTAGCAAGCCAAGTATCAAACCCACTGCCATAAAATTTATTCTGACTTATAGGGACCCTATCTAGGGATTCCAAGGCTATATATTTTTACAGGAACAGACAGCTTCATCTTTCTCCCATAGAGTGGCTAGGGGGGTTGAACCATCAGCCTTAGGGTTGGCAGTGCAATAAAACATAATCATAACTAGTACTCAAAACAAAAGAGAGCAGAAAATAAGGAGCAAATGGAAAAATGTAGAAAACAAATAGCAAGATAATAGATATACATCAAGTCACAAAATAATCACATCATTATGTGCAGGGAAAAAACATTGTCATTGAGTTGGTTCCAATTTATAAACTCCTCAGTGCAAAAGCAGAGATGATCACATTGTAACATAAAGCAATAACTAATGATATTCTATGTATAAGAAACCCGCTTTAAATATACAGGTACAGATAAGTTAAAAACAAATGATGCAGAAACATACACAATGCTGCACCATCCAAGAACACCGGAGTGACTTTGTTCATATCAGAAAAAAAGTAAAGAATATTATCACATATAGAAAAGTCATTTCATAGTAATGAAAATGTCAGTTAATCTAGAGGATACAAAAATCCTAAATGTTTATGTTCCTAATAAGAGATCTTTAAAATGCAGTAAGTAAAAATTGATATAAGTGAAAAGAGAAATAGATAAAATATACAATATTAGTTGCAGATTTTAACATTTCGCTTGAAAACTTGATGGAAAAAGCAGAAAATTAGTGATAAAGAAATGTTGAACAACAGTATCAATGAATGTGGCCTAAATGATATTTATAAAACAATTCACTATAAAATAACATAATAAACATTCTTTTCATTTGTCACAAAACATTTACTAAGGTAGGATCATAATCTGGGCCAAAAACAAGTATGGTCTCATGAAATTTACATTCTCACTAGTAGAAATGCAATTAAATATAGTGATTTGGAGAACAAGTAGTATAATAGACTGCAGCAAGGCACTTTTAAACTGTCATAACTTAGAAGCAATATTAACATCTTGGAATGCTTCTAGTCATCCTACAATGTACAGGGTAGATGCTCAAACACATTGTTGTCATTATTGTTGTTGTTGTAAAGTGCTGTAGAATCGGTTCTGACCCATAGCAACCCTGTATAGGATTTCTGAGGAGCAACTGTGAACTTGAACTACTGACCTTGTGGTTCAAACCAACTTTGCATTCCAGCTCATTAACCCACAACACATACATACACACAATTATCTAATCCAAAATACCAGTAATGCTATTGTTGAAAACTGTTCCTTAGTCTACAGGATTTAGGAAAGATCTGTTTAATTGATCTCTGAAGCATATATTGCATTTTACTGAGAGAGTCTAAGTAGAAATGGAATTCTAGGCAGAGGTAATAACGGGTGAGAAAATTGGGGGTGAGCAAGGAATCTGGCACTAATGAAGAACTGAAAGATGGCACTGTAAGAGGAGCATCAAAAGTGAGGGGGGAGAGGTAAATAAAATGGGGTACAAGAAATAATTAGGAGTCTGCACATGCAAAGCGTAAACTTCAATATGGGACTTTACTATACTTTTTAACTCTATTAAGAAATGCTATTGATAAAAGGATATGAAAGATTAAAGAAAAGATGAACCCTACTCGTTTAGTGATTTGGTGATTTTTTTTTTTTCTTTAATGTGTGGTAAATGAAATCTTTACTACAAAGAAAGAATATATTTACTGCCCAATCCTCCTGCACTTTCTTCACAATTATAATGTTTAAGTCCATTGTTGCTGTCACTATGTTAATCCTTTTTATTTGGGGTTTTCCTTCCAGTGAAGCTTATATATGTGTGTGTGTGTTGTTGTTGTTGTTGTTAAGTGCCGTCGAGTTGGTTCCGACCCATAGCAATCCTGTATAGGGTTCCCGAGGAGCATCTGGTGAGCTTGAACTGCCGACCTTACAGTTCAAATGGCTTTGCAGTCTGGCGCATTAACCCACAGCATATCACCAGGACTATAAATATATAAAGAGAGGTTTATATTAAGAAAATGGCTCACACTTTTTCGTAGAGGTGGTCAGTTTAAGTCTGTGGGTTAGATGTCAGGCTTGAAGTTTCTGACTTATATAGCTACAGGGCTGATGAACAAGATTGGCAGACCAGATGGCAGGCAGGTTCAGCAGGTAAGAAGACAGGCTGCAGATGACTACTATGATCGGCCGGTAATGAAGTAGACCATTAGCTCAAGTCCAAAGATCCAGAGGTTGGAGGACCAGTCAGATGCAAGATCCAGACCCAGCAAAGAGCAAGAAAGCTTTACCTGAGTTCCCATATGTTGGAAGCAGGCCACATCCTGAGGAAATTTTCTTTCAATTGATTGACTGCTCATTGCAGGCTTCATCATAGAGTTAATTTCATTATATTAGATCTCACCATGGGGGATAACTATGTCTCAATGGCCAAGTCATTGAGAATCCTGGCAAGTCCCGATGACACAAAACCTTAACTATCACAAAATCTGCACTCTCACTTTTAGGAGCATTTTGAATATATTTCTTCCAAGACAGATTTGTTTTTTCTGGCAATCCATGTTACTTTCAATATTCTTCCCTAATACTATAATTCAAATGCCGAAATTCTTTTCCAGTCTTCTTATTAATTGTCTAATTTTCACATGCATATGAGGTTATTGAAAATACCATGGCTTGGGGCAGACATACCTTAGTCCTCAAACTAACATCTTTGCTCTTCACACTTAAAAGAGGTCCTTTGTACCACATTTGCCAATGCAATAAAAGTGTCATTTGATTTCTTTTTTTTTTTTTTTTTAAGGTTTTATTATAAGTTGAGTGATAGTTTACATGGGAGTACATTGGCTTTACACCATAGGTTCATTGCAATGATTATTATCTCCTCCATGTATCATCATTCAGCAGTATTTGCTTTCATTCCCTCTGGGGTTTTTTGTTTGTGTTTGTTTGTTTTTAATGTTTTATTGTGAGTTATATGATCATTTACATGGAAGAGCATTAGCTTTACATTCATCCTATCGTATATCATTTCATTACCATGGTTACAATCCCCTCCATGCATCATCAACCAATCAAAGGTATACTCTTCAATCCTGCCCCTGGTAGTCAGCACACAGCCCATTTCCCTCTCTGGGGCTAGAGCCTCCAGCCATTCCATCTCTCCACGTCATCGTCTCT
>NW_006413286.1:0-2729 GCF_000296735.1 Chrysochloris asiatica | reverse complement strand
CTCTTCATTCTAGTCCTCTGTGGCTGTGTCACTGACTCTGGGCCCAGGAGTCCCAAGGTCTTGCCACACTGCTGGCCAACCAGGTCTCCACCTGGGTTCACAGGAGTCTATTGAACATGGTAGGGCTTAGCTTGCTGCTTCATTGCTGTTTTTCCCTCGCTTCCCCTTATCGGTGACCAATGTGGTCACCAGTCAGAGTGCATGTCTGCTTGTGTATTCCCATTGAGTCTTAGTCTTGGAAGACGGTTAGCCCTGAGGGGACCTAACCACGTGCCTTGATGTCTCCTGGGCGAGCAATTTGCTTGTTCTTATAGTACTCAGTCAGACTGCTGTTACTGTTTTTTTTTATTTTTCCTGTCGGTCTTTCTTTCAAGATGTATCTTCTGTTCTTCTAACTGCTCCAGGCTGGTCTGCGTGTCCTTTCAAGTGGAAATTTCCCACCTCAGAAGGTTCTGGATGGGGTTCAGGATTCCACCTATGGTCTTATGCAATGCAGAGGCTCTGCAGGAAGCCTCCTTCACTGGGCAAGCTGTAGCCCCATTTTAGGTATTCCAATCAGTTATAGGCAAATGACAGACTTAAAAGCTTTCTATGGTGATGATTCTGGCTATTCCTTTCTCTCCCCATTAAGTGTCTATTTTATAATGGTATGCAAGGGAAATCAAGATTCAAAAGACAGCCAAGCATCTTAACATTGTTTCCCTCCTTTCGCCCATTCCAACCATGCCTCAATCCCTGTATCCCAGAGCCCTTGTGTTCCAAGGTTGTGCATACATCATTATTTACCTCTGTCCCACTTAGTCCATGCAAACCTGCCTAATTGTTCTCCCATCTGCCTTGTTCTTCCATTCCCCTCCTTCTTCTTATGTATTTCCCCCTCTCCAGCACAGAAACTATCCTGTGTCTATTCCCTACTCTGTGCTTCACCTTCCTCTCCCTCCCATCACCCAAACCCCCACATCCCAGTAAGCAGCAAAGAATACCGCCCCCTTTTAGTATGGGTTCTTTTTCTTAGTGTTTTACAATAATGGTCCTATGCATTATTTCTCCTTTTGTGACTAACTAATGTCACTCAACATAATGTCCTAAAGGTTCATCCATGTTATGCGGTGGCTTGCAGCTTCCTTGTTGTTCTTCAAGGTAGCATAATATTCAATTGTATGTGTGTACCACAGTTTGCTTATCCATTCTTCAGTTGATAGGCACTTAGGCTGTCTCCATCTTTTACTACTGTTAATAGTGCTGCTATGAACATTGGTGTGCATATATCTACTCATGTTATGGCACGTATTTTTTGTGGATAAATACCAAGTAGAGGAATTGCTGGATCATAAGGTATTTCTATTTCCAACCTTTTGAGGAAGCACCATATTGCTTTCCAGAGAGGTTGGACCATTTTGCAGTCCCACCAGCAATGCAGGAGTGTCCCAGTCTCTCCACATCCCTGGCAGCATTTACTGTCCTCTACTTTTTTTTAATCTTTGCTGTTATTGCTGGTATGAGATGATATCTTATTGTTGTTTTGATTTGCTTCTCTCTAATGGCTAGTGATTGTGGACATTTCTTCAGATGTTTATTGTCTGCCTGGATCTCCTCCTTGGGGAAGTGTCTGTTCATGTCCTGTGCCCATTTTTATAATTGGGTTATTTGTCTTTTTCTTGTAGAGGTGTTGTAGGTTCCTATATATTTCAGAAATATCCCCTTGTCTGATGTGTCACTGCAAAAGATTTTTTTCCCATTCTGTGGGTTCCCGTTTTACACTTTTGGTGAAGTCTTTTGAAGCATATAAGTTTTTAATTTTTAGTATGTCCCAATTATCTTATTTTGTCTACTTTTGTTTGTATAGTTTTCAAAATGTTTTGTAGTCTGTGTATTCCCTGAATTAGAACCCTCACATTTGTCCCTATTTTTTCACTGATGGTCTTCATAATTTTGGGATTCACATTTAAGTCTTTAATCTATGCTGAGTTGGTTTTTGTATAAGGTGTGAGGTAAAGGTCTTGTTTCAATCTTTTGCATATCGCTCTCCAGTACTGTCAGCACCATCTGCTGAAAAGACTATCCCCTCCCCATTCAATATATTTAAGTCCTTTCTCAAAAATCAGTTGGCTGTATGTGGATGGGTTAATTTCTAGATTCCTGATTCTGTCCCATTGATCAATGTATCTTTCATTGTACCAGTATCAAACGTTTTGACCACTATAGCCGTGTAATAAGTTTTGAAGTCAGGGAGTGAGAGGTTTCCATCCTTATTCTTCTTCTTAAGCAGTACTTTGCTTATCATGGGTCTCTTCCTTTTCCATATAAAGTTTGTAATTGTTTTCTCCATCTCTTTGAAAAATGTTATTTGAATCTGGATTGGGACAGCATTATATATGTAAATTGCTTTGGGCAGTATTGACATTTTCACAATGTTAAGTCTTCCTATCCAGTAGCATAGTACATTCTTCCATTTTTGTACGTGTCCTTTGGTTTCTTATAGAAGTGTTTTGTAGTTTTCTTTGTATAAGTCCTTTGTTTCTCTGGTTACATTTATTCCTAGATATTTTATCCTTTGGGCAGCTATTGTAAATGGTATTGCTTTCCTAATGTCCTTTTCAATGCTGTCATTATTGGTATAGAGGAATTCAACTGATTTTTTGTATGTTGATCTTATATCCTGCCACTTTGCTGAATCTTCCAATGAGGTCTAGTAGCTTTTTTACTGAGTCTTGGGGTTTTCTATGTAT
>NW_006413285.1:5411-6939 GCF_000296735.1 Chrysochloris asiatica | reverse complement strand
AGAGCATTATAATGAAATGCTTGAAGTCTTACAGTTAGAAAAGCCAAAAGTGAAAACAATGCCCATCATTTCTCAAGCTGAAAGAACAGGAGAAAAAAAAATTCAAGCCTTGAATTGCAATATTAAAGGATTCTATGGACTTCTGTTCTGGTACTGTAGAATTAGCACTGGACTATGAACCACAAAGTCAGCTGTTCAAACCCAGAAGCTGTTCCTCTGAAACCCCATACAGGTCACTAAGATTCAGAACCAACTCGATGGCACTTAACAACAGCAACATGGACCAAATATTGAGTGGTACAAAAAGAGTCCTGGTGTGGCACTGTGGGTTAATGCGCCGGACTGCAAAGTCGTTTGAACCAGAAGATTAGTTGTTCAAGCTCACCAGTCGTTCCTCAGAAACCCTATACAGGGTCACTATGGGTTAGAATGGACTCAACAGCACTTAACAACACAACAAAAACAAGAAGCATCAAAGAAGGTGGAAGGAATAAAATTAGTCTATGTTCAACCATTTCAGGAGACAGCATATGATAAAGAAGTTTGGTAGTAAAGGAAGAAGTCCAAAGTGCAATGTAGACATTGGTGCAAAAGGAAACCAATTGAAATATTTCAACAAATTAAAGTGAATCTGGAAGTGCTCTGTTGTCTATGCCAAGATAGTTGAAAGACAGCTACCAGACCAACAGACTGACAGATCTCCATAAAAATGGCAATTACAAAGAAAGATGATCCAACCGAGTATGTAAAATATTAAACATCTTTAGTTGTTCAATAATTTTTGATGTTGTTGTTTAGTTGTTCAATAACATTAGGATGAAGATAATTCAAAGAGCTGTAGCAGTATATAGACAGGGAAATGCCAGAAATGCAAGCTAGATTCACTAGAGGACGTGAAAGAAGGGATATTGTTACTGACAACAGATGGATATCCACTAACAGCAGAGAATACCAGAAAGATGTTTACCTGTGTTTCATTCATTACGCAAAGGCATTTGATTGTGTGGATCATAACAACTTTTGGAGAACATAGCAAAGAATGAGAATTCCATAATGTTTAGTTGTACTGCTGTGGAACCTGTACACAGACCAAGAAGCAGTTGTCTATATAGAACAAGAAAATACTGTATGGTTTAAAATCACGAAAGGTATGTGTCAGAGTAATCTTTTCACCATAATTTATAAGTCTGTATGCTGAGCAAATAATCTAAACAGTTGGACTATATGAAGAAGAACATGGCATCAAAATTGGAGGAAGACTCATTAACATCCTGTAATATGCAAATGATACAACCATACTTGCTGAAAGTGAAAGGTCTTACTGATGAAGATCAAAGACTACAGCCTTCAATACGGATTATACTTTAACATAAAGAAAGTAAAACTCCTCACAGCTGGACAGTAAGCAACATCATGATAAATGGAAAAATATTGAAGTTATCAAGGACTTTATTTTACTTGAATCCACAATGTCCATGGAAGCAACAGACAAGAAATCAAATGACTTGCAAAATACCACTTTACAAGC
>NW_006413285.1:1820-4121 GCF_000296735.1 Chrysochloris asiatica | reverse complement strand
GTACTATAGAGGAACTACAGAGCTTGTTTTCCTGGTTTCACTCTTTAGGGTTGATTCATCTTAATTATAATAGGCAAAAAGTCTAATGAACTTGAGTGGCAAAGCCATTTCTAATATACCAGGCAGGTTTCCTAGGATATAGTTTACTTATAAACCTTGTCATATTTTTCTTTCTTCCAGATCCAGCAAAAATGTTGATCAGCTAAGAATTTGCTCTTGCCACTCTCAGAATCTTGATATTCCTGGGGCATACTAAGCTTCAGAGGAAGCAAATGGAAATTAAAATGACAAACACAAACATCATGGAAGAATACTCTGCTCTATGGATCCCTGAAAAATTTTCTAGCTGTGATCTCACGATACGCCCATTTTGCATTTTCTTTAATAAATTCTCTCAGGTATATCCCATCATCACCACTTGCCTATGGGATGTCCCCAGTTTTCTTGTGGGTTCCAAAGAAGAAAATCTGAAATGACCTAAAGATGAAATAACAGCCCTAGGAAGAATATTTAAGGGACTGAGGTTGTTCCAAGCTTACTTAACTTTCATCTCCTTCATATAATTTTCTCTGACTATCCAATGGCTGTTTGTTTTGTTTTAATTTTCTGAATTCCTAAAACCTGTAGAAAATAGCCCATGTTCTGATACTTAATTTATATTCCTAAAAACTAATTTCTGAATGGTGTTGGTCTGAAACTCTTATCTCCCTCATCTCCACATGGTCAGGGATGATGGTCACCAGACCTCAGGACTACAGGACATGTAGAACACTAGATAAACAAAGCAGGCAGGGACTTTGTAATACTGGTTCCCTTGACAAAGATGATCTAATTATTGTCAACAAGCCAGAAAGTTTTTATTTAAAGAAACTTGAGCCATTTTTTAATATCCACAGTTCTAAATAAAAGAAATTTGGCATAAATTCATGCAGGAGACAGTCCTTCAGGCAGGTCCAGAATATACACAAAAAATTTTCTGTAGCTGTGGGAGGTGCAAAAAACTTGTTACAGACAATTACAGTTATGACAGAGGACTCCTGGTGTGGTGCTGTGGGATAATGCGCTGGACCACAAAGTTGGTTTGAACCACAAGGTCAGTGGTTCAAACTCACCAGCTGCTCCTCAGAAACCCTATAAAGGGTCTCTATGAGTCAGAACCAACTCAATAGTACTTAACAACAATAATAGTAATTGTTACAGAAGTAGATGACCATTGGTGTAGGGAGATAGATGTAGTGCTACTGGGTGGATTTGAATTGCAGACCTTTATATTTGTTATGGTTAAGTGCTGTTGAGTTGGTTCTGACTCACAACAACCCTTTATAGGGTTTCCAAGGTGTAGCTGGTGGGTTTGAACTGCCGACATTGCCATTTAAACTGATCTTGCTGTCCAGTGCATACCACCAAGAGACCTACCTATATCACAGATTAATGGGGTGATGTAGTTAATAAAACACTTGCAAAATAAATCCAGCAGAAAGAAATACTTAATAAAGCATCACTGTTGAGATATAACTTATATAAAATAAAATATACCCATTTAAAGTGCATTTAATAAGTTTAATGTATATATTTACATGCCTAACACTACAATTAAAAGGCCAAACATTTTGAATACTACAACAATTTCCTCTTGTTCCTTTGTAGTCAATTCACTCCTCTCCCCAATCGCTAGTTCTAAGCAACAATTGATGTGCTATTAATTACTTGGTCTTTTCTTGAAAGACATGCAAATTGAATCACAGTAAATTATTTTTTTGTGTCAGGCTTATTTCACTCAGCATGATATCTCTGAGATTCACCCACACTGCTGAGTACTTTATTCCCTTTTATAGCTGACCTTAAGGTTGGTTGAACTCCAAGATGGGTGGTTCACACTTACCAGCTGCTCTTCAGAAACTGTATACAGGATCAACTCAAAGGCACTTAACAACAACAACAACATACTATTTGAATGCAGTACATTTTACTTAGTCATTCACAGTTGATGAGCATTTGGGTGGTTTTATTTTTAATAGGACTAAAGCTGCCATGAACATTTATGTTAAAGTTGTTGTTTCATTTGGATAAATACCTTGGAATAAAATTGCTGAGTGCTTGGCTAGTGCATTTATAATTTCATAAAAGACTATTTTCAAAAGTGGTATATTATTTTAGATTCCTGCCTTCAATATATGAGTGTTTCAGTTGTTCCACATCTTTATCAACATTTGGTATTATCACTTTTTTCAACTTTAGCCATTCAAGTGAATACATTGTCGTTGTTAGGCATGATTACGTCTGTTCCAACTTGAAGCATCC
>NW_006413285.1:0-1600 GCF_000296735.1 Chrysochloris asiatica | reverse complement strand
TTATGTCCAAAATATGAGAGATGAAGTCTCACCATTCTTGCTCCTGTTTTCAAGTTTCATTTGTCTTAAATTTTAATTTCAAAATGTGCAGCAGTATCTAACTGTGTTTTTACTTTGCAATTGCTAATGATGTTGCCCTGATATGGAGTTATAGGATAAGCACTTGACTGCTAACAAAATTGGCAGTTCAATCCCACCAGCCACTTCTTGGAAATCATAAAGGGTCCCTTTGAGTTGGAATCTACTTGACGGCAGTTAAGAATAACACTGATGTTGAGTATCTTTCATATCCTTATTGGCTATTATTTATCTAATTTAGTGAAGTGTTTTTTCAACTGTTTGCCCACTTAAAAATATAACAGTTTGTCCTATTATTATTGTATTGTAGAAATACTTTATATATTCTAGATACAAGATTTTTATTATTTATTGCAAACATTTTCTTCTAACATCCTTCTTTTCTCTTCATTTTCTAAATAATGTCTTTGAAAAACAGATACTTTTTAGATTTGATAAAGTCCAGTTGTTTATATATTTATTTATTTATTTGATGGTTAGGCCATTTTATGTTCTATCTAAAAAGTCTTTGCTTAATCCAAAGTCACAGAAATATTATGTAGTTAGCAGCTAGGAAATGTTCTCTGTAAATGGCTGATATTCAGTGTTTTGGGCATTGCAGACCTTACAGTCTTTGTTAATTTGTTGTTGTTGTTGTTAAGTGCCCTGAAGTCGGTTCTGACTAACAGCGATCCTGGATAGGGCTTCCTAGGAGCACCTATTCATAAGGTTTTCAATGACTAAATATTCGGAAGTAGTTCATTACTCCTTCTTCCTAGTCTCTCTTCATCTGAAAGCTCATCTGAAACCTGTCCACCATGGGTGACCCTGTTGGAAGAAGTGCAGCCAGAGTGCTCCTTGGAGATCAGGATGGCCAAACTTCGTCTCTCATACTTTGGACATATTGTCAGGAGGAGCCAGTTCCTGGAGAAGGCTATCATGTTTGGTAAGGTGGAGGGTCAGAGAAAAAGAGGAAGACCCCCAATGAGATGGATTGGCCAAGTACAGCATTGATGGACTCAAGCGTGGCAACAGTAGTGAGGTTGGTCCAGGATTGGGCAGTTTTTTGTTCTGCTGTGCATAGTGTCGCCATGAGTCAGTACTGACTGGACGGCACCTAACAACAGAAACAGGAGTAGCTGCTGAGCTACAACTGCCGACCTTGCAGTTCAAATTGACCTTGAAGTCCAGCATATTAACCCGTAGCCCCATAACGACACTCTGCTACAATTACTCAATTCTGCCACTGACAATACAATATATACACAAAGGGGAATGACTGGATTTTTCCCATCACAGGCTAGATTTAGCCAGTGGCTTGCATTTTTCCAATCCTTATTCTGGAAACTTTATTGATTTAGCTTTGATAATTAGATCTATGAGCCATCTCCAGTTAATTTGGGAGTATGGTGTGAGTCAAGAGTTGATATTCTTTTTCGTATTTTATTTTTTGTTGTTAAGTGCTGTCAAGTCAGTTCTGACTCATAATGATCCTGTATAGGGTTACTGATCTTTGCAGGAGCAGAAAGCCTCACCTTTCTCC
>NW_006413284.1:6790-7427 GCF_000296735.1 Chrysochloris asiatica | reverse complement strand
CTCTCAGAATATGAACACTTTGCACTCAGGGCCACGTAGCATGAACTCTGTATGTGGAATGATGCACTACTCTGCCATGTATCTAGATTTCTGTAAATGGACATTTTGGACTCGTCTGCCACGTAGCTAGCTCTCTGTGCCTGGATATTTTGGACTGATCTGCTATGTAAGTAGTTCTCATTGTATGGACACGTTGGACACATCTGCCATGTAGCTAGAGCACTGTATATGGAAATGTTTCACTACCCTGCCATGTAGCTAGCTCTCTGTATATGGACATTTTGGACTGCAATGCCAAGCAGTTAGCTCTCTGAAAATGAACATATTAGATTGTCTGACATGTAGCTAGCTATCAGTATAAAGATGTTTGACTCATCTGACATGCAGCTTGTACACTGTATATGGACATGTAGGACTATCCTACCATGAAGCTAGCTCTCTGTATATGAACATATTGTACTTGCCTGCCATGTAGCTAGCTCCCAGTATATGGAAACGTTGGAAACATCTGCCATGTAGATAGAACTCTGTATATGTAAATGTTGCACTACTCTGAAATGTACCTAGCTCTCTGTATGTATACAAGTTGGACTCACTTGCCTTTTAGCTAGAACTCTGTATATGTAAATGTTGCACT
>NW_006413284.1:2576-3955 GCF_000296735.1 Chrysochloris asiatica | reverse complement strand
CACGTTGGACTCATCTGCAATGTAGCTAGAACACTGAACATGGAAATGTTGCACTACTATACAATGTAGCTAGCTATCTTTATATGTACATATGGATTTGTCTGCCATGTAGCTAGCTCTCAGTATTTACATATATTGGACTTATCTGTCAAAGGGTATATCTCTGAATATGAACATATTGGACTTGTGTGCCATGTAGCTAGCTCTTCAGTATATGGACACGATGGAAATATCTGCCATGAAGATAGAACTCTGTATATGTAAATGTTGCACTACTCTGCCATGTAGCTAGCTCTCTGTATATAGACAAGTTGGACTCATCTGATTTGCAGCTAGAACTCTGTATATGGAAATGTTGCACTACCCTGCCATTTAGCTAGATCTCTGTATATAGACAAGTTGGACTGATTTGCCTTGTAGCTAGAACTCTGTATACGGAAATGTTGCACTACCCTGCCATGTAGCTAGCTCTTTGTAAATGGAAATTTTGGACTTGTCTTCCATGTAGCTAGATCTGTGCACATGGATTTGTTGGACTGAACTGCCAAGTAGGAATCTCTCTGTATAAGAACATATTGGACTTGTGTGTCATGTTGCTACCTCTCAGGATATGGACATGTTGGACTACTTTGCCATGTAGCTAATTCTCAATATATGGACAGGGTGTACTCATCGGCCATGTAGCTAGAACTCTGTATATGCATATGCTGCACTACTCTTCCATGTAGCTAGCTCTCTATTTATAGACAACTTGAACTTATCTGCCTTATAGCTAGAACTCCGTGTATGGAAATGTTGCACTTCTTTGCCAAGTAGCTAGCTCTCTATGTATGACCATATTGGATTTCTCTTCCATGTACCTAGCTCTCAGTATATGGACATTATGGACTCATTAGCCAGGTAGCTAGTACTCTTTATATGGACATTTTGGAATACTCTGCCATGTAGTTAGTACCCTTTATATGGACATGTTGCACTATTCTGCCATGTAGCTGACTCTCAGTATATGGACATGTTGGACACATCTGCCATGTAGCTAAAACTCTGTAAATGGATATGTTGGACAGATCAGCCAAGTACGTAGCTGTCTGTATATGAACATATTGGACTTGTCTACCCTGTAGCTACCTCTCAGTATATGGTCATGGTGGATTATTCTGCCATGTATGTAGTGCCCTGAATATGGTCATGTTGGATTACTCTACCATGTAGCTAGCTTTCTGTATATGGACGTTTTGGACTCATCTGCCATGTAGCTAGCTCTCTCTGCAAGGATATGTAAGAATGATCTGCTTTGAAGATCGTATTCGATATATGGACATGTTGGACTACTCTGCCATATAGCTATCTTTCAGTATATGGACAAGTTGGACTCACCT
>NW_006413284.1:0-575 GCF_000296735.1 Chrysochloris asiatica | reverse complement strand
CTAGCTCTCTGTATATAGACAAATTGGACTCTTCTGCCTTGTAGCTAGAACTCTGTATATGGAGACGTTGCACTTCTCAGTCATGTAGCCAGCTCTCTGTATATGGACATTTGGGACATCTCTGCCATGTTGCTAGCTCTCTGTGCATGGATATTTTGGATTGTTCTGACATGTAGGTTGCTCTCAGTATATGGACACATTGGACACATCTAGAACTCTGTATATGGAAATGTTGCACAAAACTACCATGTAGCTAGCTCTCTGTATATAGACATTTTGGACTCGTCTGCCATGTTGCTACCTCTCTGTACATGGATATGTTGGACTGATCTACAAAGGAGGTAGCACTCTGTGTATGAACATATTGGACTTGTCTGCCCATGTAGCTAGCTTTCAGTATGTGGGCTTGTTGGACACATCTGACATATAGCTTGACTACTCTGTCATGTAGCTAACACTCAGTATATGGACACGTTAAATACATCTGCCAGGTAGCTAGCTCTCTGTTCATGATTATGGTGGTCTGATCTGCCAAGAACTCTGTATATGGAAATGTTGCACTACCCTGCCATGTA
>NW_006413283.1:3550-7118 GCF_000296735.1 Chrysochloris asiatica | reverse complement strand
TTGGCTACCCAAAATGGGTTTGTGGGATTACAAAGGCAAGAAGTGACTGGCTTATAAGCTTTCAAGAGGGAGCATAGATCCAGAGGGCACAAAGGAAGGTAGAATCTCCACTGAGTAGTATCCAATCTGTGTGGGCAGGGCTGATGAAAGGATATGGTACAATAGTGAATAATTGTTATCAGGACTGACTGTGAGGGTTGGAAATGTAAAGGTAAACATTTTGTAACAAAAGGAGGGGAGTGGTTGACTTTTCAGTCCAGGAGTGGAGGTCCCTGGGACCATCAAGGGAGAAGAGCAGAGTGCAGGACTCTAACCAGGGAAACAGTGATGCCAGAGATGGAAGCAGAGACGATGACATGGAGAGATGGAGCAGCTGGGAACTCTAGACTCAGAGAGGGAGAGGGGCTGTGTGCTGACAACTGAGGGGCAGGCTTGCAGGGCATATCCTTTGGTTGTTTGATGATGCATGGAAGGGATTGTAATCATGGCAATGAAATGACATATGATAGGATGAATGTCAAGTTAATGTTCTCTTGTGTAAACTATCACATAATTCACAATAAAACACTTTAACAAAAATAAACACACACAGAATACAGAAAGAAAAGAGTTCCAGTGGGAAAACGAACTTCCGATGTTTTTCCCATGGAGGAAAAAATATTTCCCAGAATCTACTCCTCCACCCCCAAACAATTAGCTAAAATTCCATCACATCACCCAAAGAGGCTGTGAAAGTGAACATTTAAGACTATCCCTCTTGTTGCTCTAATAAAATATTACATTCTGCTAGTAAGGGATTATAGAGAAAGACTGTAGATTATCCCTTACCACAATCTCTTACAGAGAATCAATAGAGACTGAAGACTCACATTAAGTTTTTGGACACACATCAAGAAATATCAATCACTAGAAAAGGATAAGAAGTTTGGTAAAACAGAGGATCAGAGGAAACTGGAAACACTCTCAATGAAATAAAATAGTACAATGGTCATAGCAATGAACCAAAACTTACAAAGTATCTAGAAGGTAGTATAGGACCCAGCAACCATGGATCTATTACATCCAAAGTAACCTTGAGTTGAAGCCCACTCAAAGCCATTAATGACAGCAATTGCATTTGGGTTTCTGGAAGACCAAGGTAAGCCATATAAATCAGACTCCTGCATATTTTTCTTTCTAACTTACTTCCACCCTTTCTTTCTCCTCCCTCTCTCCCGCTCATCCTCTCCCTCCTTCTTTCCTTCTGTGTTTTCTTTCTCTTTACTCTTTCTCTCTTTCGTTTTCTTTCTCTTCCTCCCCCTTTCTTCTTTTCTTGCTCACTCTTCTCACCTTTCTTCCTTTTTTTTTTTTTTGCTATTAAATAGTCTTTTACAAGATCATATTTAGTATTTCATTGTATAGTTAACCAATGTCCTATTGTTGAAGCTTTAAATTATTTCAATCATAAATACTTTTAAGCTGGTTGTTTGTTGTTATGTGCCATCAGGTCATTTCTGACTCATAACAACCCTATGCACAACAAAATGAAATGTTGGCTGGTCCTGCGTCATTCTAACTTTTAAACTAGGCTTGTTCAATTGATTGGACAAGAGACATTCATATCACTGTTTGTCCTACCAGCCACATCTCTTGTTACTCTGAAATTTTCACTTTCTGCTTGGCAGTAGTAGTTTCACAGGATCGTGAATTTGTTCTTATATGCTCTTCTGCCTGAGATGTCCTTTCTTCATGTCCATTTACCAAATTCCAATTGTTATCGTAAAAATCCAGTTTAGGTCACCTCGTCCAGGAAACCTTGCCAGACCTACTTATTCCCATATTTTATTACTTCTTTTCCTGTGATGCATCTACATTTGGTATTGATCTCGGTGGTGGTAGTTAAAACTGTTCGATAATTTGTGTTTAATGTGTTTATCTCCATGAGGGTTCAGTATTTGTGTTACATTATTTTCTGTAATCCTCAAATTTGGCACAATGTCTGTTGATTAGCATTTGTAGAGTACTAAGCAAGTTCAAATTATAAAGGTTAACTCGCTTCAGCTGACCTGTTGTAAACATTTTAAAATCTATTATTTTATTTGAGTAAAAGATAATGAAGTGATTATTTTATAGGAGACATTCAGCTAACTTTAGAGAATGGAGGAGCCCTACATTGTTCTGAACACTTCTGCACTATCTCTATGGGTCTGCAATGTAGAAGTATTTGGTATTTATATTTTTCCATTAAAACTGCATACACTTGTAGATAATCATCACCTTCTAATTAAATTGTGTATCATACTGTGTGAAAGTCCATTTTACATGGGGTTGCTTTTCAAACAGTATTTTAGGCTAGAAGGAGCAAAAACATGTTTAGATGATCTCAGCTACTGAGGGCACATTTGAAGGTCACAGGAAAATAAAGAAACAGGGAATTATTTATGGTGTATAGCTACTGTTTCTGTCCTCACAACAGCCATTCAATCTGTACTGTACCAATCTGTACTTCAGTTGTCCTCGAACACTTTTCATTCATGTGGTTAGGTAAGACTGACTTTGATCCAGGGGTGAAGATGTAATCCATGACAGGCAATAGGAGTAACAGGAGGCCCAGGCCACTGTAATTGATTCATGAGTGGATGTAAGACCAAAATATTGCTGGGCCTCTTGAGAAAGAGGAGTCCCCTAGCTGGTAGGTTGTAAAGCTGGAGTTGCTAGTTATACCATATATATATGCAAACTAATATAAGTTTGCATGAGAATACTGACAAAGGCAAATAAAGCAATGCTGGCAGGCAGATGGCAGAGTGGAGTATAGTTCTTGTGATATGACTTAAGTCACAAAATTCAGCCATGTGTAGATGTGAATTCACTGAGTTCTACCATTGAATTTTACATTGCCTAGGTAATTTTTTCTTTAATTTTTATTGTAATTAAGTGAAGGTTTGCAGAACAGAGCACCAGTTTTATATTCAACAAATAATACATTCCCTATCATCTCAATAACTGCAATCACCTCAGTATATCACTTATCCATTTTCTCCCTGTGTTTTTTGTTACCATTCAGCATTCTTTTCCAATGCTTCTGAATTTGATCCTTGGGCAAATGCTGCCCTTTAATCCCGAATGATTGACCATTCTATAGTGTGTACATACCTCACTAGTATTGGTTTCCCTTCTATATACATACCTATTGCTTAACTGAAAATTGAGCTACAGGGGTGAGTTCAGTACCAGAACTGAAGGATGAACAAGGGCCATACACTTGGGGTTCCACCAGAATCTATCAGACCAGTAAGCCTATTTTTTAAAATGATTTTGAGTCTTATTCCGCATTTCCCCCACTCTATCTAGGACCTTCTAATGTGATCCCTTTCAGAGCAGCTGGTAGTGGTAGCCAAGTGCCATCTAGTTCTTCTGATCTCAGGGTCATGAAGATTGATGTTCACATGGTCCAATAACCCACTAGACTAATTATTTCTAAAGATCTTCAATTTTCATCACTCTTCTTTCTTCTGTATACAGAGAGACAAATGCACCTTAGATGGCCACACACGAGCTTTTAAGACCCTAGACTCTACTCACCAAA
>NW_006413283.1:0-1865 GCF_000296735.1 Chrysochloris asiatica | reverse complement strand
ACAAACTGATTCAGGACGTATTCACTCATCTATGTCAAGAAATTGGGAAGACAGCTATCAGACCAACTGATTGGAAGAGATCCACATTTGTGCCCATTCCAAAGAAAAGTAATCCAATGAATTGCATAAATAATCAAATAATATATTCATTTTACAGACAAGCAAAATTCTGCTGAAGATAATTCAAAAATGGTTGCGCAGAACATTAACAGGGAAATGACAGAAATTCAAGGCAGATTCAAGAGAGGACATATAATTAGGGATATCATTGCTGTTGTCAAATGAATTTTGGCTGGAAGCAGAGGATACCAGAAATATTTTTATTCGTGCTTTGTTGACTATGCAAAGATATTTGACTGTGTGGATCATAATAAACTATGGATAGAATTATGAAGAATGGGTATTCTGAAACACTAATTGTGCTCATGGTGAGCCTGTCACAATGAGCCTGTAAATAGACAAAGAGGCATTCACTTGAATAGAATAAGGGAATAATGAAGGGTTCAAAATCGGGAAATATTTTTGCTAGAGTTGTGTCCTTTCACCATAATTATTCAAATTGTATACTGAGCAACTAACCTCAGAAACTGGATTATATGAAGAAGAATGTGGCATCAGGATTGGAGGAAGATTCAATTACAATCTGAAATATGCAGATGAAACAACCACATTTGCTGGAAGTGAAGAAGAGTTAAAATACTTTCTGATGAAGATCAAAGACTATAGCATTCAGTATGAATTGCACTTCAATGTGAAGAAAACAAAAAATCCTCACAACTGGATTTTAAAAGAACATCATGATAAACAGAAAAGATTGAAGTTGTCAAACACTTTATTTTGCTTGGATCACAACCAATACTCATGGAAGCAGCAGGCAAGAAATCAAACAATGTATTGCATTGGGCAAATGTGTTTCAAAAGAATTCTTTAAAGTGTTAAAAAGCAAAGATGTCAGTTTGAGGACTAAGGTGTGCCTAAACAATGGCATTTTCAATGGCCTCATATGCACGTGAAAGTTGTATAATGAATAAGGAAGACTGTAGAAGAATCAGTGCATTTGAATTATGGTTTTAAAGAAAAATATTAAAAGTACCATTGACTGCCAAATAAAACTGTCTTGGAAGAAGTGTAGCTAGAATGGTTCTTAGAAACCAGGATGGTAAAATTTCATCTCTCATACTCCAGAGATGTTATTAGGAGAGACATCATGCTTGGTAAATTGGAGAAGGACATCATACTTGGTAAATTGAAGAGTCAGAAAAAAATAGGAAGACCCCCAAGGAGATGGATTGACTTAGTGGTAACAGCAATGGGCTCAAATATAACAATGTTTGTGAGGATGGTTCAGTACCAGGCAGTGTTTCCTGCTGTTGTGCATAGGGTTGCTGTGAGTCAGAACTCACTCAACAGCATCTAACAACAACCATATCTCAGTCATTAGGTGGGGTAAAGAAGACTTTTGATAGAAAAATCACATCAAGTATATTCATGGTGCCACAGTAATTGTCTTCATTATAAACAGATATCTCTGGTACCCTATTTTCAGTCTTGTATAGTGCTGTGCTATAAGCACTGGGTTACTAACTGCATGGTCTGTGGTTCAAACGCACCATCTGCTTCTTGGAAACCCTTTCCAGGGTCACTGCATTGGGACCAATTCGATGGCACTTAACAATCGCAATGTTTGTTTTACTTTGGTGGTTATGTGCATGGAGTTGGTTCCAACTCATAGTGACCCTGTACAGGGTTTCCAAGGCTGTAAATCTTCATGGGAGCAGAAAGCCTCATCTTTCTCCTGTGGAACAGCTGGTAGTTTCGAACTGCTGATCCTGAGGTTAGCTGCCCAACTCATAACCACTATGCTG
>NW_006413282.1:5197-7046 GCF_000296735.1 Chrysochloris asiatica | reverse complement strand
TTAAGTACTGAGAAGCTAAAGTGAATGGAAAACATGATGAGGTAAAAGAATCGAACCAAAAATTTCATTGGGCAGCTAGAGAAATCAATGTCAAGCATTATAATGCAACGTGCAAAGACCTAGAGTCAGACAACCAAAAGGGAAGAACATGGCGAGCATTCCTCAAGCTGAGAAAACTGAAGGAAAAATTCAAGACTGGACTTGAAATATTTAAAAATTCCATGGGCAAACCTTATACTGAATGATACAGAAAGCATCAGAAGAAGATGGTAGCAGTACACACAGAGTTACTGTACAGAAAAGAAATGGTTGATGTTCAATCATTGCAAGCAGTAGCATACGACCAAGAACCAGTGGTACTGAAGGAAGAAGTTCAAACTTTAGTGAAGGTACTTGTGAAGCACCAGGCTCCAGGAACTGATGCAGCATTGGAAGCATTCACTAATCTATGCAAGAAATTTGGATGAAAGTTGCCCGGCCAACTGATTGGAGGAGAACCATATTTGTGCCCATTCCAAAGAGAAGTGACCCAAGGGATTGTGGGAATCATCGAACAATATAATTAACATCACAAAGAAATGAAATTTGGTTGAATAATTTTTAAATGGTTGCAACAATACATGGATAGGGAACTGCCAAAAATTCAAGCCAGATTCAGAAGAGGATGTGGAACAAGGCATATGATATGCTTACATCAGATGGATCTTAGCTGAGAGCAGAGAATATCAGAAGGATGTTTGCTTGCTCTTTAACTATACAGTGGTAGTGACTTGGCCCAGGATCGGACATTGTCCAGGATCGGACATTGTTTCGTTCTGCTGTGCATGGGGTTGCTATGAGTCGGTTCTGACTCGATGGCACCTGACAACAACAACAACAACAACACTTTAAATTGCCTTAGTGTTTTAAAATCATTGTCTCACCATGCATCGACGTGATTTTTGTGCTAGCTGCTCTAGCTACAACACAAATTCTCCATGAACTTTACTTTTCAGCTCTAATTCCCACACAAAATGATTAAAGGAAACATCATGCTTTTTCCCATTTTCCAAAAGTTATCTCTTTGGCAATTTTCTTGGTAATGTTTACTAAGGTACAAAACCCACTGACATCATTTGGTACTTAGTAGAAAGGCTAATCAATTTTGCAGCCATTCAAGAAATCGCCATTCATCAGTATAACGTTGATTTCTGATTTTTCTGCCCTCTCTTTTCACCTAAGAAAATGAACACTTGCATTGTGAGTCAGAAGTCAGTGGGGTGGGGGAATTTTGGAGACACACATTTGTACTTGCTAAGCAATGCATTTATTTTAAAAGATTCAGGGTGCTTAAAATTTTAATAGCCACTTGAGTACTCCCTTGAGAAATGTTTATTTAGGACAAAATGTACCACAGTTGCTTGCTGAAGATTAGTAAAATAAGTTAGAACATTAGAAAACCCCTTCTATTTAATACTGCAAACCTATCTCTGATAATAAAGTTACTTTCGAATTTCCCATTACTGCTTAGGCCAACCAATTCAAATCAACCCATATTTACTGAGAATTTATTAAATGTCTAGTAGGCTGTGAACCGCAAGGTCAGCAGTTCGAAAGTACCAGCTGTTCCGCGGGAGAAAGATGAGGCTTTCTGCTCCCGTAAAAATTTATAGCCTCGGAAACCCTGTGCAGGGTCGCTATGGGTTGGAACTGACTCGATGGCACTTAACAACAACAACAAGTCCTCGTACATAAATTATATTCTAATTTCTTTGAGAAATGTTGCTGAGATAATATTTCAGATGTTTTGGCACGTTTCCTTCCATATAGAGCAGTTCCTTGATTTTGATGGAGCAGGACAAGGCTCCCC
>NW_006413282.1:0-5097 GCF_000296735.1 Chrysochloris asiatica | reverse complement strand
TGCCATGAATACCAGTAAAGTCACCCATGGTAGACAAGTTTCAGCTGGACTTGCAGACTAAGACAGACTAGGAAGGAGGTGAGAGACTACTTCTGAATGTTTTGCCACTGAAAACCTTATGAATAGCAGTGGGACAATGTCAGATATAGTGCTGGAAGATGAGATCATTCTTAATAGCACCAGAATATTATCAAATATACGTGCCAGAGGATGAGCAAGTTGGAAGGCACTCAAAATGCAACTAGGGAAGAGCTGGCTTCTCAAAATAGAGATGACGGTGATGACAGAAATTCTGTCAGAGCAATGATTTATTCATTACAAATACCATTTTTAAACACCATAAAAGTTGATTGTACACATGGACCTCACCCTGGATGGAATACGCAGGAATCAGATGGACTACATCTGTGGGAAGACACTGCCGAAAGGCTTAACATCATCAGCAAAAACAAGGCTAGGGGCAGAATGTAGAACAGATCACCAATTGCCCATTTGCAAATTCAGGCTGAAGCTGAAGCAAACTGAAACAAGTTCATGAGAACCAAAATATTATCTTGAATTAATATCACCTAAATTTAGAGACCATCTCAAGAGCAGATTTGATGCATTAGACACTAAGAACTGCAGATCAGAAAAGCTATGGGATGGTATACAAGAACAAAGCAAAAGGTCGTTAAAAAGACAGGAAAAAAAGAAAAGACCAAAATGGATAGAAAAAGAGACTCTGAAACTTATCTCTGTGTTGAAATGTGCAAAGACCTGGAGTTAGAAAACCAAAAGGGAAGAACACGCTCATCATTTCTCAAGCTGAAGGAAATTAAGACAAAATTCAAGCCTTGACTAAAAATACTGAAGGATTCTTTGGGTAAAAATGTGAATGATACAGAACGGATCAAAAGAAGATGGAAGGAATACACATAGTCATTGTACCAAATAGAAAGGATCGGTGTTCAGCTATTTCAAGAGATAGCATATGATCAAGAACCAATTGTACTTAAAGAAGTCCAAGCTGCACTGACGGTATTGGTGAAAACAAAGCTCCAGAAATTGATTTAATACGAGTTGAAACCTTTCAGCAAACTGACACAGCACTGGAGGCACTCACTCATCTATGAAGAAATTTAGAAGACAGCTACTTGGCCAACGGATTGAAAACCACATGTACAATAAAAACATACAGTGCCTCGTCTTCCTATGCCATCTGAATGACTGGTTGGGGATTGGACCTTTGTGACCCATAAGGTTTTCATCTGCTAACTTTTGGAACTAGATCACCAGGTCTTTCTTGCTGGTCTGTAAGCTCCATGGAAATCTGTTTAGCATCACAGCAATACGCAAGCCTCCACTGACAAAGAGATGACAGCTATGCCTAGGATATATTAGTCAGAAATTGAACCAGGTCTCCCTTATGGAAGGAGAGAATTCGGAAGCACCAATGCCCCCATACTCTAAGGACTTATTGGAGCTGGGGACTTGGTATGTGACAGGTGAAAGACAAACCACTGAGTGTGACACAAATACACATTTTCAATTCCATTAAGTGGAATTGCTCTCTCTTGGAATTGTACCAGTTGCTAGAATGATTGGTTACTTCAACAGGTAATATCTCTGAAAGAGAACTGAGCTTGGACCCTGAAAATTCCTTCTTATTTTATAGAAATCTGGTTTTTAATGTCTTTTTTTAAGTTTAAGGTTTCTGCCTAAACTGCTACTGCTGTTTCCATATCTTTCATTCATCTCAGTATGTTGGCTTTTGTACAATCTTACATTTCATAAAAGAACGGGAGGCACTTCTATTGAAGGACAATCAAAATTATTTTTAGATGTATTTTGTGGAATTTTAAAAATCCATTTTTCTTTTCAAATATATAAGTAGTACCTATTTGTTGTAGGTTTGGAAAACAAAAAAGACGGACGGAAAGGAAGGAGGCCCAGAGGAAGTAAGAAAACAACAAATCTGTAGTTTCGCAGCAATGGTTCACATCTGGTCTGTATCTCCTAAAGATCGATGTTGTTGTTGCTTTCGTTAAGTGCTGTTGAGTCGGTTCTGATCCATAGTGACCCTGTATAGGGTTTCCAAGGATCAGCTGGTGAGCTTGAACCAGCAAACTTCAAAATCAACTTTGAAGTCTAGTGCATTAGTCCACAGTGCCACACCTCTAGAGTATGTGGGTTATGTCCCTAGATAAGAAGGTGTTGATGACCCAGGCCAGGTCCCACACAGCAGGCTTCTGGCTCAGGATTTTGAAGAGAAGTGAATGGGAGCAGGGTGTGAGCAGCTTTTCCACTTCAGTGCATTGGCTTGAAAATGGATCGAAGAACATCCAGATACAGCATTATTTTTAGCGTTTTCCCAATTTGAAACTATAGATGGAATACTCTTGTTGGTCTCCATAGCCAGTACATGGTGAGAAAGTTTCTGAGGTTCAAGTCTCTGAAAAAAGAAGCCTTAAAGCCTTAGCTGTGGCAGGGACCAAAGGTACAGCAGTCTGGGACTACTGAGTGGGTCACCTGGGCTGAATAACAACTATAAAGCCCAACCAGAGTAGAGAGGGTGTGATAATGAAGGTTTTCTGTCAACTTGGCTGGGTCAGGATTCTCAGTGGTTTGCTGTTTTAGTTAAGTGACGTCAAGTCAGTTCTGAATCATAGTGAACATGTATAAAATTTCCAAAGTGCAGCTGGTGGATTTGAACCTCCCACCTAGTGGTTATTACTTTGGTACTTATTCTGCAGTGCCATACCAGGACTCTCTCAATTGTTTGGCAGTTAAGATTTAGTTTTCCCTCATGATGGATCGGGGTGGAGGCCTGCTTCCAACCTATTGGACAATCAGGCAAATTTAATTTGCTCTCTCTTGGGGATGCATCTTGCAACGGAGCTCATCCTCTAACCTTTGTATTTGAGCCAGGATCCTGCTCTATTACCTGTCGATCCCGGGAGCTGCCAGCAGTCTGCCTTCTTACCTGCAGTACCTGTCTGCCTGCCATCCTACCTGCCGATCTTGGTTCATCAGCCTTGCAGCTAGGTGAGTTAGAAGTCTTCAGTCTGACACCAACCCCACCAGCAAGGGACTTGCCACTTCTAATGTTGTATGAGCCATGTCCTCGACATAAATGGCAATTTATGGTTTTGCTTTTTTCTAAAGAACCCAGCCTAAAACAGAGGAGATCAATAATACATGCCAGACACGTAGGGAAAGCAAGAGAGTCCCAGTTTGTCTATTTTAAAAGGCAATGCAAGTAAGAGATGGAGCCATGTCAAACACTACACTGCGGAACCAGAAGTCTACACTTAGCCCCAAACCAAAGCAAGTAACTTCAACACAGTCAAAGTGCATACCTCTTTATTAAGGAACCTGTAAGTCTCCCTGCCTATAAATCTTGGGAAGAAGAACAGAAAAGGAATCAGCAGTGCTTAGAAATCAAGAGACTGTTGAAACTGGAGAAGACCAGTAAATAAGCTACTACTGATTTATCAACTTTGGGTGAAGTTTCATTCCACTTCCATAATCCCTACCTAGCTGAGTGGATAACAGAAGGTTTGTGGTTGTGTGCTACTAAGTTGGTTCTCTGACTCATAGTGAACCAGTTCAGGGTTTCCGAGGCTATAAATCTTTAGGGGAGTAGAAAATCTCATCTCTCATGGAGCAGCTGGTAGATTTGAATTGATGACCTTGAAATTAGCAGGCCAATTCATAACACACTACGCTACCAGGACTCCTGGAGAATTACTATCCAAGTAGAAAATCTAAAGCCTTGGCTTTTACTGCACATCTAAACTCTGGCTCAGGGATCTACTACCAGTAAGAAAGAAGAGCCACGAGTGAAGCCTGTCCTTGGGACCTACAGTCCCTGTGCAGGGCACCTCCTATCACCAGGAGACACACAGAGGCAGACTTTGTCTTTGTAGCCTTTGTCTACAGACGGCACCCTGAATTCAAACTTCTAACTGTCTAAACTGTGAGAGAATACATTTCTGTTTGTAAAAGCCAACTGAATAAAAATAAATCAACTGTGGTTGTTCATCCACAAAAAGACACACACACATGCATAGGCACACTGCACTTTTTTTTTCTTTTGGAAAATACAACTGTCATTCCATATATTTTAATCTATGATATTAATTTATACACACACCCTTGGGCTGCATTAACTTGGGGCTACAGTGAACATACCTCTCATTTTGTGTTGCTCGGTGTGTTTGGTTTTTGTGATGTTCTTTAGCCATCTACTCACAAATCAAGCCTAGACACCTGTCTAGAGGGTCAGTGGCTTTACTGCCACCGTGGACTCCTGTCTCCCTTGCCATCCACTTTGATTACACAGATTGACAGATCTACATACACACACAATCCATACCACAGCCTTATGCTTGACTATTCCCATTCTCTGATTTTCCCTTGGGGGTTCAATGAGCTTTCTGGGTTCTAAGCTTTGCTCAGTAGGAGACACCCTTTATCCTGTTCTGATGATTTTAAATAAGTGACAGTAGCTTCGCAGATGAGGGTCCCTTTCAGATTTTCTCTAGTAGCAAGTAATTATCTTTACAACTTTTTAATTTCTCTGGTTGAAAAAAGTTTTTTCCGAGAGACTTGGGTAAATAGTACAAATTTTATGTTTATTATAGGAGCAAGGGAAGGAGAACAGCTTGTGTTCTGACTATTTCTGTTCTAACAACATATTTAAAAAATTTTAAACATTTTTCTTACCCAATTATATGTGGTTTATATAAGCTAGAAAGGCATACAGATCAAGAAAGCAAATGTTCAAAATGTTCAGCATCTCCTTTGCAATGGACAGAATGTCATGCCCTAGAAGTCTGTTTATTGACTTGTCCTACTTGCTCCCAGCTAAATGACAATTATAGATAAGCACTGGACTGCAAGATTGATTTGAAGGGCTGGGCTGCAAGATTGATTTGAAGGGCAAGGGCAGTGGTTCAAACTCACCAGCGCTCCTCACAAACCCTATACAGTGTCGCTATCAGTCAGAACTGACTCAGCAGCATTTAACAATAACAATAAGATGATAAACTCAACCTCAGACTTACCACATTACATGAAATGTTACTCACATTGTTAGCTCTGAAATTCTTG
>NW_006413281.1:6684-7446 GCF_000296735.1 Chrysochloris asiatica | reverse complement strand
TTTTTTTTTTTTTTTAATCCTTGGATTATGCAAATCCTTTTAAATGTTCTTTGAGTTGGAGGAACAAAAAGAAGTCTAAAGGGGCAATAATATCATTGCTGTAGGGTAGATGGGATAAGGATTCCCAATGAAATTTTCCCTGGACAGCCTTGCTATCCTCCAAGAATAAGCTGGTGCATGGTCATGATGGAGAAACAGTCTTTAGCGCAACTTTCCTGACCAGTGCTGTTTTCCATTTTCTTAAAACTTCTTCCTGACAAACCCCTGTGATCATCCTGTGTCCTTTAGGAAAATCTATCAACATTGCTGTTGTTAAGTGCCATGGAGTCAGTTCTGGACCCAGTATTGAGTTTCCAAGGAGTAGATGGTGGGTTTGAACCGCTAACCTTGCCACTCAGCATTCTAGTCAGTGATTCTCCTATAGTACCACCCCAGGACTTTTCATCAAGATTGGTGGTGGTGGTGGCTGTGTGCAGTGGAGTCGGAACCGACTCATAGCGACCCTGCACAGGGTTTCCGAGGCTGTAAATCTTTATGGGAGCAGAAAGCCTCATCTTTCTCCCGCGGAACAGCTAGTAGTTTTCAAACTGTCTACCTTGTGGTTTGCAGCCTGATTCATAACCACTACACTACCAGAGCTCCTTCTCATCAAGATTGTTGTTGTTGTTGTTAAGTGCCGGCGAGTCGGTTCCGACCCATAGCGACCCTGTACAGGGTTTCCGAGGGTGTAAATCTTTATGGGAGTAGAAAGCCTCATCTTTC
>NW_006413281.1:2269-3454 GCF_000296735.1 Chrysochloris asiatica | reverse complement strand
CGTATTGTCAGGAGACTGGAGAAGGATATCATGTTTGATAAGGTGGAGGGTCAGGAGGAAAAGAGGAAGACTTCCAACAAGATGGATTGGCTGAGTGGCAGGCAGTATCAGTTGGCTCAAGCGTGGCAACAATAGTGAGGTTGGCCCAGAATCGGGCAGTGTTTCATTTTGCTGTGCATTAGGTCGCTATTAGTCGGTACCTACTCGATGGCACCTAACAACAACAACAATCCAAAAATGGTCGTGGCAGAACATCTACAGAGAACTGTCAGAAATTCAAGCTGGATTCTTAAAGAGGATGTGAAACGAGGGATGTCATTGCTGGTTTCAGATGGATCTTGACTGAAAGAAAATACCAGAAAGATGTTTACTTATGTTTTATTGACTATGTAAAGGCATGCAACTGTGTAGACCATAACAAACTATGGATAACATTGAGAACAATGGAATTTCTAGAACAGTTAATTGTGCTTCTGGGGAACCTTACATAGATCAAGAATAGTGGAATAGTGAATGGTTTAAAATTAGGAAAGGTGTGGCCAGGGTTGTATTCTCTCATCATACTTATTCATTCTATATGCTGAGCAAAAAATCAGAAAAGCTGGATTATATATGAAGAAGAATGTGGCATCAGGATTGGAGGAAGACTCATTAGAACCTGCAGTAATCAGAGGACATAGCTTGTGGGAAGGGAAAATGATATGAAGTACTTAACTAATGTAAATCAAAGATGACAGCCTTCATTGTGGATTGTATCATATTGTAAAGAAAATGCACATCCTCACAGCTGAACCAGTAAAATACCATCTTAAAATGAGAAAAGATTGAAGTTGTCAAAGACTTCATTTTGCTTGGATCCATAATCAATACTCATGGAAGCAGCAGTGAAGAAATCAGAACATGTATTGCATTAGGCAAATCAACTACAAAAAAAAGCCTCTTTAAAGTGTTAAAAGATCAAAGATGTCAACTTTGAAGATTAAGGTGTGCCTAACCAAAACCTTGATATTTTCAGTCACCTCATAAGCATATTAAAGCTGGGCAGTGAATAAGGAAGACTGTAGAAAAATTAATTGTTCCAAGGAACACATTCTTCATGGTTGTTATTGTTGTACTGTTCTTGTTGTTACGTGCCCTCCAGCAACCCTGTGTATTGTTTCGGAGGCTTTTTAAATCTTTGAGGGA
>NW_006413281.1:0-1349 GCF_000296735.1 Chrysochloris asiatica | reverse complement strand
CCCCCCCCCCCATAGTGATTCTAATCATTGAAAGTCCTATTTTAAAATGATTATCGATTTTGAAAAAGGATTTCTTTTTGTCCTTAGTCTGAGATTAGCATGTGCAGCATTCACCGTCCTTAATAACAAGGGAATCTGTATTAAATTCTTAGAGAATAGGCACAGTCGGTCTCTGTCTGCTGAAGCAAAGGCTGATAGCTACAAACCATTTTGGGCTTCTTTTGCCAGCTTCTCCTTAGGTGAAAGAATACAGTGGGTTATAAAAATTGTAAACTTTGTTGCCAGTTTTTTAAACCTCAGGGCTTTAGGGAATGGCACGGCAGGAAATCAAACAGCCTATTGCTTTGGGCAAATCTTCTGCCAAAGATGTTCCAAAAATCTTTAGAAAGATGTTACTTTGAAGATTAAGGTGCACCTGACCCTAGCAAGGTATTTCCAGTCATCTTGTGCCTGGCAAAGCTGTGTAATGAAGAATTACGGAGTTGGCAAAGAATATCAACTATGCCGTGTACTGCCAGAATCTTAACTATGCCATGCACAGCCCCTGGGTAAAGTTGGTGAGAAAGAGGAAGACTCCCAAACTAGATGGGTTGATATGGTTGGTGCCACAGTGGGCTCAACCGTAGGAACCAGTGAATAGTGAGAACGCCACAGGGTCATGCAGTGTTACCTTTGGTTGTACATACCCTCACTAGGAGTTGGCACCAATTTGAGCATACCTACAACAACAACAGCCTAATAATGAGGGTCTTTTCTCTTTGGCTTTACATTTTCTTCCTACTTTCTGGCCTCCCAGGATTTCCTGTCAGCTCAGCCATCTGTGCTAAAGTATTTAAATAAGATTTGATCCAGCATTTTTTGGTATGTGTAGTAGGTGTATCTGTACAGGTATGTGATGCATTATGCTGGCAGAAATGCAATGCTTCAGTGGCTTGTTATAATTTTTTTTTTTCTCATATGTGCACAAATGAAAAGTTAAGAGAAGAATTAAGACCTATCATCCAAACAGGCATTTCATAGTTATGGCACGAGCTGTACTTGGCTTGAAGTGGCTAACAGTTTTCTCGTACTGTGTGGCTGGAGAAAAGACTAGATCTCAGAGCTGGAGCAAGGTTTGCAAATTTGAAGACATTATTAGGACAATACCTGTCAGATTAATATGTGTTATTAGAGATTTGTAATTCTCCAGCATTTCTTATCATCGCCATACCATAAATAGCTATAATCTCAAATATACCAAACTAATACTGGAGCTCTGGTAGCGTAGTGGTTACGAATCGGGCTGTGAACCTTAAAGTCAGCGGTTCGAAACTACCAGCTGCTCCGCGGGAGAAAGATGAGGCTTTCTA
>NW_006413280.1:2383-7088 GCF_000296735.1 Chrysochloris asiatica | reverse complement strand
AATTATTGAGTAAACACTTTAAAAAATAAAAAAGACATACAAATAAATATCACTCAAAACAAAAATAAAATGAGGACATGGAAGAGTAGAGGAACCTATTACCCATAAGGTGGAGGATCAGAAAAAACTTTATGCAAATGGTGACCTTTCCCCAGTTTTTTTCAGACCAATTAATAGAACTGTGCATTTCTCTCTCTCATGATGAAGAAAAATGAGCAGCTCTCTATTCATTTTATAAACAGATACTGTGGCTGTCCATTTATATTGCTACAAGTTCCAAAGACATGAAGGGAGACTAAGGGAATCAGAATTTATGGAGTGAGATGGTAAAGAGCATGAATGTGCATGTTCACTTAAATAAATTGCCTCTCTCAAAAGGGCTTACACTGCTAACAGTTTTAACAATGTAAGAGTAAACATAATGCATGACCATAAAGATTAAAAGCCATATGTTTTGATAATGGATTGCTAATTAGAACATAGAAGATAAGGGATGCGATTTAATGCTTGGTGCAGGATTATCAAAACTTTGTGTCAGGAGACCATTTTCCTAGCTTCAGCAGAAACACTGTAACCAGATTGAGGCAGAGTGAGCTATTGAAGTATATCTACCAGAAAATGAATGATAGAGGAAGCAAATGACTATTTAAATGAGCAATATTTCTGGTTTTATAATATGGAAATTGGTTCTAATTTTCAAAATGTTTCATGAAAACTCTTGTTTATAATCTTTGTGATGCTAAAGACTTGCTTGCCCATTAAATTTGTATAAATCAAAATTTTCTTCCATTGATTTACAATCTCTTCTCACTGTAAAATCAATGGTGTTATTACTGAGCTTTCTAAGGTGCTTTATCTTTATTGCCCATCCTTCCTCAGTCTAATTCCCCCCAATATTCTGCCTTTTTCTTTTATTCATTCACAACATATTATTAATATCTACTCAATACCTATTATGAGCCAGGCACAGTTCTAAGTACTTAATTTATGTTTATCTCCCATCCTGTCCATATTATGTCCAATTGGTCACTATTTGCTATGGTATTTTGTTTTTTATGTTGGATGTCTTCCAGTTGATTTTGGCTCACAGTGACCCCATCTGCCAGAGTAGAACTGCCCTACAGGGTTTTCTAGGCTATGATCTTTAAGGAGCAGTAGCTAGGTCTTTCTTCCTGGTAACTGCGGAGTGGATTCTGATTGCGGATCTTCCTGTTAGCAGCCAGGCATTGGACTACTGTGCCAGGTGTTGTTGTTAAGTGCCATTGAGTCAATTCCGACCCACTGCAACCCTGTACAGGGTTTCCAAGGAGCAGCTGGTGAGCTTGAACCACCGACCTTGCAGTTCAAATGACTTTGCAGTCAGATACATTAGCCCACAGCACCACATCAGGACTCCACTGTGCCACTAGGGCTCCCTAATGTAGTAATAACATACATAAAAGTAGTAAAAATCATCAATGGTGACTGTGGAAACAGAGTAAGAAATCAAGAGAAGACTGAGCAGCTGAGGAGATAGCAGGATGAAGAGAAGCAATAGTGAGGTGGAGAAAATAAAGATCTTTCTCAGTATGAAGCGATATATTTCAGAACATTAATCTAGCTTATCTTGTATTTCCTTACCCCTTTTTATCTGCTACTTGTTCACCAGGGACATTTCTTTCTACTAGCCTATATCACAAGCAAGACAAAAGAATTATGCAAATAAACTAATCTTTTTTTGACATATTTAATGCACATATATAAAACGCATCATTGGACTACAAGGTTCTTATGCATAATGGAGCCAAAACATTAAAATATATTTTTTTTCTACATCTACAAGAAAACATAGAATTCAAAAGAGTGAAATTGATTTGGAATAGTCATTTGATCTAAATGAAAGTAATGCTTCACAGAGTGACATGTGATTGAACTTTCTGCAGTGCATATGTTAAATTGTCTTCTTAAAATGACTACAAACTCATGAAGTAGATACTGCTGCTTTTTAGGATGATTTGTGGCATCTGGAGCTCATGACTCACTCTCCCATGGAGAATGGTTGTTATTAACAAGTACAAGTGACATGATCATACTCAAACTTCTTTTGTATCTGCATTTAGTATTTCAATCTATGCTTAATATGACTTTTCAGGTTTTGAGATAATTGCTGCAAAGGGCATTATTAAAATAAAACATATTTCCAAATGGTGCAGTAAATTAAAGTATATTTATTCTACATAAATACGTTTTTAATTGTATCAGGAACATTCAGAAAACTATCAGAATCAGTCAATTTCCTGCAAATATTTTACACATACTTATAGTATAATTCTACCATTTGCCTGTCAATTTTCTGCTCTGTGGTAACACATGTGCTGCTTTAATGACAAGAGAGTATGCCACTGGTATTTTAAATGCCAGCAGTGTTGCCCATAGTAGACAGGCTTCTGCAGAGTGTCCAGACTAAGAAAGACTAAGAAGGAGGAGGACTTGGCAATCTACTTTGAAAACAAATTTTCCAGTGAAAATCTTACGAAGAGTAGTGGATTATTATTTATTACAGTTCCAGAAGTTGAACATCTCATGTTGGAAGGTGCTCAAAATACTGCTGGAGAAGAGCTACTACCTCAGAGTGGAAGTTAAGGCAAGCCTAGCATTGATGGTGAGGATGGTGTGGGACTACGCAGTGTTTCTGTTCAGCTGTACATAGTGTTACTATGAATCACAACAAACCTAACAAAAGCAGCAAATGTATAATTCATTATGCTTCCTAGTGATCATGCTGACTAGCTGCATGTAAGATTCAGCAGGACACCTGGGGTGGTGTAGTGCAACCAGCTGGTACCCCAAACATCCAGCTTAGAAGGCAACATTGAATAATTCCTCCCACCATTTCCACCTAAAAGATTAGAATCATGTAGCACTCTCTATCCAATCAGGTCCAACATAATTTCTTTATTCAACCAGAACTTTGCATATGTAAGTTTCATAGTAGTTATACTTGAAGAGGATCAGAAAAACAAAAAAAGAAAAATAATTGTTAGCCATCTTTCAGATTTGATGAAATATTAAAATTAGAATACTTTAATACACATATGTTTCAAGATCTACAAGTACAGATAGTGAAATGAACAATGGCAATGAAAGTACATTTATTTTAATGTAAGTAGGACTGTGGGTTAGTACTCTGGACTGCAAGATCCATTTGATCAGCAAGATCAGCAGTTCAAGCTCACCAGCTGTTCCTCAGAAACCCTACAGAGGGTCACTAGGAGTTGGAACCAACTCCACAGCACTTAACAACAAAAACAACAGAAATAATAATAGTTAACAAAATTTTAACAAATGTTAAGCTTGATGAGAAGTTGACACAATAATTGTAAACTATTGTTTAAATCTGCACATATGATCACCCTAATTATACCTGTCTAAAACCAAAAATACCTTCATTAGACAGCATAAAAGATGACTACACACATGGACCTCACTAGATGGAATTCACAGAAATCAAATTGACTTCATCTGCAGAAAGAGACGATGGAAAAGCTCCATGTCATCAGTCAAAGCAAGGCCAGACTTTGGGACAGACCATCAATTACTCATATGCAAATTCAAGCTGAAGCTGAAGAAAATGAAAAAAAGTCTAGGAGAGCCAAATTATGACCTTGATTATATCCCACCTGAATTTAGAGATCATCTGAAGAACAGATTTGATACATTAAACACTAAAGACTGAAGACCAGAAGAGTTGTGGTATGACATCAAGAACATCATACATGAAGAAAGCAAAAAATCATTAAGAAGACATGAAAGAAGGAAAAAATCAAAATGGATGTCAAAGCTGAACAGAAAATTTCAAAGCTGAACAGAAAATTTCAAAGATCAGCCCAAGAGGATAAAGCCAAATACTACAACAAAATGCACAAAGATCTGGAATCAGAAAACCAAATAGGAAGAACATGCACAGCATTTCTCAAGCTGGGGGAACTGAAGAAAAAAATCTAGACCCGACTTTTGTTATTGAAATATTATCTAGGCAAATTACTGAATGATGCAAAAAGCATCAAGAGAAGATGGAAGGAATACACAGAGTCACTGTACCAAGAGGAAATGGTTAACGTTCAACAGTTTCAAGAGGTAGCATATGATGAAGAGCCAGTGATACTGAAGGAAGAAGTCTAAGGTGCATTGAAAGAATTGGCACCAGGACTTGATGGAATAAAAATTGAATTTTTTTAAGAAAGTGAGGCAGCACAGGAGGCACTCACTCATCTCTGCCAAGAAATTTAAAAGACAACTATCTGGCCAACTGATTGGAAGAGATCCGTATTTATGCCCATTCCAAAGAGAGGTGACCCAATGGAATGTGGAAATCATCAGACAATCTGTTTGATAGCCCATGTGAGTAAAGTTTTACTAAAGGTAATACAGAAACGGCTGCAAGCATACATTGACAGAGAATCTCCAGAGGTTAAAGCCGGATTCAGAAGTGGCCATGGAAAGGGATATCATTGCTGATGTACGGTGGATCTTGGCTGAAAGCAGAGAATATCAGAATGGTGTTTACCTGTGCTTTATTGACTACGCAAAGGCTTTTGATTGTGCACATCATGACAAACTATGGACAACATTGAGAAGTATGAGTATTCCGGAACACTTACTTGTGCTCATGAGGAACCTGGACCTGGACCAAGAAGCAGTTGTTTGAACAAAACATGGGAACACT
>NW_006413280.1:0-543 GCF_000296735.1 Chrysochloris asiatica | reverse complement strand
AGTTTTGCAAGAGAAAGATTTACAGTCTTGGGAATCATATGCAGGGTTGCTATGGGTCGGAACTCACACCACCACCACCACCACCAAATCTTTCTTCACTATTTATCATTATTATTATTATTATTATTTCATGGATGGAAAATCTCTCAACTAAAATAGGTTTAAACCTTTTACAAAATTGTTGAAGTGAAATGCACAAATATATCATTAAAAAAACTCAGGGAATTAAATTATGAAGGTAGAAAGAGCAGTATTAAAATACTATCATTGAGGGGAGATAATTGGCAGCTATGCTTCAAGTCTCAGAACAATAAGATGGTTACAATAGGCATTGATGAGTCTGGTGTGTGCCCTAAACAATAAACAGAGGAGGGAAAGACAACAGGAATGCTCAAGAGAACTTGTTTTCAGTCCCTCTAGCTGAGGACTGTGGTTTCTTTTTTTCTTTCTTTTCACCTTTACAATAGCGTCTGACATAGTTTCTGCTCCGAATAAATGTTTGGTGAATGGAGTTGAACTGAATTCAAAGAAGCGATATATGAA
>NW_006413279.1:8689-9239 GCF_000296735.1 Chrysochloris asiatica | reverse complement strand
ACAAGCAGACCAACCCAGAACATCTAGAACAGAAGACACTTCTTGTAAGAATGACCAGCAGAAAACATAAAAAGCAGATTGTTGCCTGTTACAAGATCAAGCAAGATGTTCGCCTGGGAGACATCAGGCAAGAAAAGTCAGCCTATCATGGTAAACTGCTTTCCAAACTGAAACTCAAAGAGAACATATGAGCAGGCTTATAATCTTGCTGGTGACCACCTTGGTCTACTTGTGAGTGGAAGTGGGGGAAATGCATCAATGAAGACATAGGCTGAGTTTGATTATATTCCATAAACACTCATTGACCTTGATATGAGAGAGAGAAGAGGAAGGGCTGGTTGGTCCAAAGTTGGGGAGACTTGGGAACCCCTGAGCCCATGGACACTGACCTAACCACGGAAACCTAGAGCTGAGACTGAAGCAGCCAGCTAGTCTGAAGTGGGGGGAGGCGAGCAAGAACTCCCAAACTTGCAGATAGTACTCATTTGACTTAGCTTCAATGGCTTGATGACCAGAGCTTGACTAGAGGAAGATAAAGAAATTTAATAAA
>NW_006413279.1:3144-4559 GCF_000296735.1 Chrysochloris asiatica | reverse complement strand
ATTGAGCCAATCTGTTGTGAAAGATCTCTTTAAAGTACTAAAAAACAAAGATGTAATTTTAAGCATTAAAATGTGCCTGACTCAAGCCTCATATACATCATCTCATATCACCTCATATACATGTGAAATGTAGACAATGAATATGGAAGACCAAAGAAGGATAGATGTCTTTGAATTATGGAGTTAGTGAAGAATATTAAATATACCATGAACTACCAGAGAAGTGAACACTTTTGTCTTTGAAGTACAACCAGAATGCTCTTGGAAGCAAGGATTAAGAGATTTTGTTTTGCATGTTTTGGACATGTTATCAGGAGAGGTCGTCCCTCATGCTTGGTAAAGTAAAGGGTCAGTGAGAAAGAACATCAGTGAGATGAACTGACAAAGTAGCTGCAGCAATGGGCTCAAGAATAGCAAGAATTATGAGGATGCTATGGGACTGGGAAGTGTCTCATTCTGTCAGAACCAACTTGATGGCACCTAACAGTAACAACAATCTTTTATTAATGAAGATTAATGGATCATATTTGAGACCTGACCCAACAAGTTTTTATTTCCAGGGACTATACACTATTACCACCTGCACTGAAGGCTTTGAAACTGGCAGCATTCCTGGAGTTATTTCAACAAGCTACACTGAAATAACTTGGCTTCTATATGGTCACTTTACACAGACCTGAGTTATGGATTTGGGATAGTTCATGATTTTTTCTATTTAGTTATGTTATTTAGTTATGATTTTTATTATGCTATGAAAACAGAGAAGGTTCCTAACTTCTTCTGGCAGGCAAATTAATAATGATCTGTTGGTGGCAGGCCTCTGAGAAGCCCTATTACATCCCTTTGAGATGATTATAATTTAAATTCAGGCTCACAAATCCAAGGGGGAGCCTCAAACAGAAAAAATTAAAGGGAATAAGCTAGCTGACAGAGTAGACAAATAGGCTGCTTCTCAGTCATCCACTAATGATAATACCTTTGTTCATGATGGCCTTTCTCATCACCATAATGAAAAAGAGGAAATAGATGTTACTAGGACAGTCATAGCATCTATGTTAAGGAACCTTGAAAAATGTCTACCAAGAATTGATCCACGCGAAATTTCTAATTTACTTTTTTTTTTTTTCAATCATTGTATCTCGTTTCATTGCAATGGTTACAATCCTCTCCATGCATCATCAACCAACCAAAGAGTATACCCTGCAAGCCTGACCCTGGTCGTCAGCACACAGCCCCTCTCCTTTCTGGATCTAGAGTCCCCAGCCGCTCCATCTGTCCATGTCATCGTCTCTGCCTCCATCTCTGGCATCACTGTTTCTCTGGATGGGGTCCTGCACTACACTCTTCTCCCTTGATGGTCCCAGGGCCCTCTGTTCCTGGACTGCAAAGTCAACCACTCCCCTTCTTTTGCTACA
>NW_006413279.1:1492-1994 GCF_000296735.1 Chrysochloris asiatica | reverse complement strand
ACAGCCAAGCATCTGAACATTATTTCCCTCCTTTTTCCCATTCCAACCATGCCTCAATTCCTGTATCCCAGAGTCCTGTATTTCCAAGGTTGTGCGTACATCATTATTTGCCTCTCTCCCACTTATTGTTAGGTGCCATCGAGTTGGTGCCAACTCATAGCGACCTTATGCACAGCAGAACAAAACACTACCCAATCCTGGGCCAACTTCACTATTGTTGCCATACTTGAGCCCATTAACGCTACCACTTAACCAATCCATCTCGCTGGGGGTCTTCCTCTTTCGCTCTGATCCTCCACTTTACCAAACATGATCTCCTTCTCCAGTGACTGGTCCTCCTGGCAATAGGTCCAAAATATGAGACACAAAGTTTGGCCATCCTGGCCTCCAAGGAGCACTCTGACTGTACTTCTTTCAACACCACTTAGCCCATGCAAACCAGCCTAATTGTTCTCCCATCCAACTTGTTCTTCCATTCCCCTCCTCCTTCTTGTGTATTGCC
>NW_006413279.1:0-1392 GCF_000296735.1 Chrysochloris asiatica | reverse complement strand
ACAGCCAAGCATCTGAACATTATTTCCCTCCTTTTTCCCATTCCAACCATGCCTCAATTCCTGTATCCCAGAGTCCTGTATTTCCAAGGTTGTGCATACATCATTATTTGCCTCTGTCCCACTTATTGTTAGGTGCCATCGAGTTGGTGCCAACTCATAGCAACCTTATGCACAGCAGAACAAAACACTGCCCAATCCTGGGCCAACTTCACTATTGTTGCCATACTTGAGCCCATTAACGCTACCACTTAACCAATCCATCTCGCTGGGGGTCTTCCTCTTTTGCTCTGATCCTCCACTTTACCAAACATGATCTCCTTCTCCAGTGACTGGTCCTCCTGTCAATAGGTCCAAAGTATGAGACACAAAGTTTGGCCATCCTGGCCTCCAAGGAGCACTCTGGCTGCACTTCTTTCAACACCACTTAGCCCATGCAAACCAGCCTAATTGTTCTCCCATCCAACTTGTTCTTCCATTCCCCTCCTCCTTCTTGTGTATTGCCCCCCTCCCCAGCACCCAAACTATCCTGTGTCTAGTCTCTAACCTATGCACCACCTTCCCCTCATTCCCCTCACCCCACCCCCACATCCCAGTAACCAGCAAAGGATCCCCCCTGCTTTTAGTATGGGTTCTTTTTCTTAGTCTTTTACAGTAGTGGTCCTATGCAATATTTCTCCTTTTGTGACTGACTAATTTCACTCAACATAATGTCCTCAAGGTTCATTCATGTTAGGTGGTGGATTGCAGCTTCCTTGTTATTTTTCAAGGTAGCATAATATTTCATTATGTGTATTTTTCCACAATTTGTTTATCCATTCTTCAGTTGATGGGCACTTTGGCTATCTTGTCCTCTACTGTTTCTTATCTTTGTTGTTGTTGCTGGTATGAGATGATATCTCATTGTTCTTTTGATTTGCATCTCTCTAGTAGCAGAAGAGTTGTGGAATGACATCAAGGACACCATACATGACGAAAGCAAAAAGTCGTTGAGAAGACAAGAAAGAAAGAAAAGGTCAAAATGGATGTCAGAAGAGACACTGAAACTTGCTCTCAAGAGTAAAGATGTTAAAGCAAATGGAAAAAATGAAGAAATACAAGAGCTGAACTGAAAATTTCAAAGATTAGTTTGAGGAGATAAAGCCAAATATTACAACAAAATGTGCAAAGAGCTGGAATCAGAAAACCAAAAAGGAAGAACACACTCAGTATTTCTCAAGCTGGGGGAACTTAAGAAAAAATTCAAGCCTCGGTATTTGTTATTGAAAGATTCTCTGGGCAAATTATTGAATGATGCAGAAAGCATCAAGAGAAGATGGAAGGAATACACTGAGTCACAGTACCAAAAGGAAATGGTTAATGTTCAACCATTTCAAGAGGTAGCATATGATCAAG
>NW_006413278.1:6848-7376 GCF_000296735.1 Chrysochloris asiatica | reverse complement strand
ATATATGGACATGTTGGACTACTCTGCAATGTAGCTAACTCTCAGTATATGGACATGTTGGACTCAGCTGCCATGTAGCTAGTACTCTGTATATGCACATGTTGGACTACTCTGACAAGTAGCTAGCTCTCAGTACATGGACATGTTGGACTCATCTGCCTTGAACCTTGTACTCTATATATACATGTGTTGGACTTCTCTGTCATGTTGCTATCTCACAGTATATGGACATGTTCGATTCATCTGCCATGTAGCTAATACTCTGTATATGGACATGTTGTACTACTCTGCCATGCAGCTAGCTGTCAGTATATGTACATGTTGGACTCATCTGCCATATAGCTAGAACTCTGTATATGGACATGTTGCACTACCCTCGCATGTAGCTACCTCTGTATATGGACATTTTGGACTCGTCTGCCACGTAACTAGATCTATATACATTGATATGTGGACTTATTGCCATGTAGGTAGCTCTCAGCACATGATCATATTGGACCTGTGTGCCATACAGCTAGCTCTCAGTAT
>NW_006413278.1:4117-4763 GCF_000296735.1 Chrysochloris asiatica | reverse complement strand
TGGACATGTTGGACTCATCTGACATGTAGCTAGTACTCTGTGTATGGATACATTGGACTACTCAGCCATAGAGCTCACTATCAGTATATGGACACATTGGACTTATCTGCCATGTATCTAGAACACTGTATATGGACATGTTGCACTACTCTCCCATGTAGCTACCTCTTTATATGCTCATTTTGGATTCATCTGCCATAAAGCTAGCTCTTTCTATATATACATATGTTGGACTAATCTGCCATATATGTAGCCTACTCTATATGAACATGTTGGACTTGTCTGCCATGTAGCTAACTCTCAGTATATGAACATGTTGGACTCATCTGCAATGTAGCTAGAACTCTCTATATAAACATGTTGCACTATACTCTGCCACGTAGTTGCCTCTCTGTATATGGACAGTTTGAACTTGTCTGCCATGTAGCTAGCACTCTGTATATGGACATGGTGGACTCATCAGCCATGTAGCTAGCTATCTGCATATGATCATATTGGACTTCTCTGCATTGTAGCTAACTCTTAGAAAATGGACATGTTGGAATCATTAGCCATGTAGCTTGTTGTTGTTGTTGTCAGGTGCCATTGAGTCGGAACCGACTCATAGCGACCCCATGCACAGCAGAACGAAACAATGCTCGATCCT
>NW_006413278.1:0-1622 GCF_000296735.1 Chrysochloris asiatica | reverse complement strand
TGAAACCTTTCCACCATGGGTGACCCTGCTGGTTATTCAAAACACCGGTGGCATAGCCCTCAGAATCACAGCAACTCAAAACCACCACAGCACGACAGACAGACGAGTGGTGGCCGTTTGATTTTATGTCTATACAGCCATGTAGCTAGCTCTCTGTATATGGACTTGTTGGACTGATCTGCCATGAAGGTTGTTCTCTGTCTATGAACATATTGGAATTCTCTGACATGTAGCTGGTTCTCTGTATATTAATATGTGGGATTCATCAGCCATGTAGCCAGCTCTCTCAGTATGAACATGTGGGACTCATCTGCGTTGTACCTAGTGATCTCTATATACACATGTTGGACTACTCTGCCTTGTAGCTAGCTAGCTATCAGTATATGCACACATTGGAATCATCTGCCATGTAGCAAGCTCTCTCTGTATGAACATGTTGGACTCATCTGCCTTTCAGCTAGTCCTCAATATACAAACATGTTGGACTCATCAGCCATGAGGCAAGTACTCTGTATATGGACATGTTGGACTACTCTGCAATTTAGCTAACTCTCAGTATATGGATATATTGGAATACACTGCCATGTAGCTAGCTCTCAGTATATAGACATGTTGGACTCATCTGCTATGCAGCCAGCTCTCTCTGTATGAACATGTTGGACTCATTTGCCTTGAAGCTAGTTTTCTATATATACACATGTTGGGCTTATCTGCCATGTATCTACCTCTCAGTATATGGACATGATAGATTCATCTGCTATGTAGTTCTTCGTCTATATATGGACATGTTGGGCTACTCTGCCATGCAGTTAGCTCTCAGTTTATGGACATGTTGGACTCATCAGCCATGTAGACAACTCTCAGTGTATGAACATGTTGGACTCATCTGCCATGTAGCTAGCTCTCTGTATATGGACATGTTGGAACACTCTACCATGTAGCTAGGTGTCAGTATATGGACATGTTGGACTCATCTGCTGTCTATCTAGTACTTTATATATACACATGTTGAACTTATATGCCATATAGCTAGCACTCAGGATATGGACATGTTGGACTCATCTGCATCTCTGTATGTGAACATGTTGGACTACTCTTCCATATATCTCACTCTCAGTATATGGACACGTTGGACTCTTCTGCCATGTAGCTAGAACTCTGTATATGGACATGTTGCATTACTCTCCCATGTAGCTACCTCTGTATATGGACATTTTGGACTCGTCTGCCATGTAGCTAGCTCTCTGTATTTGGATATCCTGGATTGATCTGCCATTTAGGTAGCTCTCTGTATATGAACATGTTGGACTTGTCTGCCATGTAGCTAACTCTCAGTATATATACATGTTGGGCTCATCTGCCATGTAACTAGTACTCTATATATGAACATGTTGCACTACTCTGCCTTATAACTTGCTATCGGTATATGGACACGTTGGACTCATCTGCCATGTAGCAAGAACTCTGTATATGGAAATGTTGCACTACTCTGCCATGTAACTAGCTCTCTGTATATGGACTTTTTGGACTTATCTGCCTGGTAGCTAGCTCTCTGTGCATGGATATGTTGGACTGTTCTGCCATGTAGGTAACTCTCTGTATATGGACATGTTGGACTCATC
>NW_006413277.1:6068-7179 GCF_000296735.1 Chrysochloris asiatica | reverse complement strand
GATGGCCAAACTTCGTCTCTCATACTTCAGACATATTGTCTGGAGGGACCAGTCACTGGAGAAGGATATCATGTTTGGTAAGGTGGGGTGTCAGAGAAAAAGAGGAAGACCCCAACAAGATGGATTGGCTAAGTGACAGCATCAACGGACTCAAGTGTAGCCACAGTAGTGAGGTTGGCCCAGGATTGGGCAGTGTTTCCTTTTGCTGTGCATAAGGTCGCTATGGGTCTGTACTGACTCGATGGCACTTAACAAATACAACAACAAATTCCCCCAGCATAATAGATTTATCCATGTTATGTGGTGGCTTGCAACTTCCTTTTTATTCTTCTAGGTTGCATAATATTCCACTGTGTGTATGTACCAAAGTTTGTTTATGCATTCTTCCATTAATGGATACTTAGGATGTCTTTACGTTTTTGCTATTGTGAATAGTGCTGCTATAAACATTGATGTGCATTTATCTACTTATATTATGGCTCATTTTTCTTGTGGATATATACCAAGTAGAAGCATTTCTGGATCATAAGGTATCTCTATATCCAATTTTCTGAGGAAGTCACCATACTGTTTTCCAGAGTGGTTTAACCATTTTTCATTCACACCAGCAATGTAGGAGGGTCCCAGTCTCTCCACATTCTCATCAACATTTATTGTCCTCTGCTTTTTTGAATTTTGCTGATATTGCTGGTGTGAGATGATAGCCCATTTTTGTTTTGATTTGCATCTCTCTAATGGCTAGTGATCATGGACATTTCTTCATATGTTTGTTGGCAGCCCAAATGTCTTCCTTGGTGAAGTGTCTATTCATGTCCTGTGCCCATTTTTAAATTGGGTTATTTGTCTTTTTCTTGTAGAGGTGTTGTAGTTTCCTTTAGATTTTAGAAATTAGTACCTTGTCTGATAAGTCATTACAAAAGATTTTTCCCATTCTGTGAGCTCCCTTTTTACTCTTTTGGTGAAATCTTTTGATGCACATAAAATTCTAAGTTTTAGAATATGCCAGTCCTCTATTTTGTCTTCTTTTGTTTGTGCAGTTTTCACAATATTTGGTAGTCTGTGTGTGCCCTATATTAGAGACCTTAAAGTTTTTCCTGTTTTTTTTTTTTTT
>NW_006413277.1:3301-4543 GCF_000296735.1 Chrysochloris asiatica | reverse complement strand
AGCAGTATTGAAAGATTTGTCTTGCAGCTGTCTAGTTTTGGCTTCCATCTCTTCAATTCTACTCTTTTACCCTTTCAGTGTATTGTCCATTCCTGATATTTTATTATGAATCATTTTGAGCTCTTTTTGCAATTTTTAAATTGTATTCAGTGCTGTATCTATCTAATTTGATTGTTCCTATAGCACTTTCCTGACTTCTTCCTTCTTTTCCTCAAACCCTCTGCAGAGTGATTCTATACATCTCAGTATCATTTTCCTGAATTCCTTCTCAGATGTTTCCAAAGCCTGTCCTCCTTCCAATATGATGTCTAGTTCTACCTCCTGCTCATTTGTCTCAGTTATGCTATCTTATTTCTGGACATGTGCTGATATGGTCAGCTGTTTCTTGGGCATCTTCAATAGTTAGCTGTGATTTCAGTAATTAGATGATTGTATGATGATGTTTTATTATGCTTTCTGATTGCATCCAGGTAGATATGATCAGGAGATGGGCTTCCCTTTTCCCTTTTTTTATGACTCAACTCTGAGTAACTATCACAGGTGTTGGCAGCCTATCTGGTTTATAGCAGCTGATATTGGCTCTTGCCTGGATAGTGGGATTTTATACAATATGATTGTAGCTTGACTGTATGACCGCAGTTTTTAATGTAGCTTGACTATATGACTGCAATTGCTGTCTCTTCTTGGTTAATGTAGGAAGAGAAACAGCTCCCTAAAGGTAAAAAGGGGACCAAAATAACAAAGCAGCAACGGCAAGGAAAAAAAAACAACAACAACACACACACAGATTGAATACTATAATCTATAATCGCAGAAAAGAGAAAAAAAAAATTCTGTAGCAAAATATGAGTATGACTTTAATGTCCCTGTCTTGGCTTCTTGCCATCAAGGTTGCGTAAGAAATTTCAAGATGTTGCTGTTGGTCCTTATGACATAACTCAGGATTTAATTATCTGCCTGTCTCCTGTTTAGTCTGTCTCTCTCCCACTCCACACTACCTGTGCAGGCCTTTTTCCTAGTAATTAGCATATCATGAGTTCATTTATGTTATGTTGTTGTTGTTAGGTATCATACTGATAGTTACTCTATGCAAAACAGGATAAACACATGTTGTTAAGTACCTTGGAGTCGGTTCAGAAAGTTTTCTCCTGCAGAATGGCTGGTAGATTTGAATTGCTGACCTTGAGATTAGCAGTCCGATTCGTCACCACTACGCTACCAGAGCTCCATGTTTATATATAT
>NW_006413277.1:0-1046 GCF_000296735.1 Chrysochloris asiatica | reverse complement strand
GGTTTTCTGATTCCAGATCTTTGCACATTTTGTTGTAATATTTGACTTTGTCTTTTTGAGCTGACTTTGAAATTTTCTGTTCAGCTCCTGTACTTCCTCATTTCTTCCATTTGCTTTAGTGTGTTTACACTGGAGAGCAAGTTTCAGTGTCTCTTCTGACATCCATTTTTATCTTTTTGTACTTTCTTGTCTTCTTAATGACTTTTTGCTTTCTTCATATGTGATGTTCTTGGTGTCATCGCACAACTCTTCCAGTCTTCGGTCTTTAATGTGTAATGTATCAAATCTGTTCTTCAGATGATCTCTAAATTCAGGTGGGATATTTCAAGGTCATATTTTGGCTCTTGTAGACTTGTTTTCATTTTCTTCAGCTTCATATTGAATTTGCATATGAGCCATTGTTGGTCTGATCCACAGTCTGCCCCTGGCCCTATTTTGACTGATGATATAGAGCTTTTCCATCATCTCTTTCTGCAGATGCAGTCAGTTTGATTTCTGTGTATTCCATCTGGTGAGGTCCATGTGTATATTCATCTCTTATGCTGTCTAAACAAGGTTTTTGAAATGAACAAATCATTGGTTTTCCAGAATTCTATCATGCGATATCCAGCATCATTTCTATCACCAAAGTCATAGTTTCCAACTACTGATCCTTCCTCTTTGTTCCTAACCTTGGCATTCCAATCACAACTAAATGATCAATATGTCATGATTGCATGTTTGATCAATTTCAGATTGAAGACATTTGTAGAATATTTCTATTTCACTAACACTGGCGTTAGAGGCTGTTGTATAAATTTGAATAATAGTGATATTAAGTAGTCTTCCCTGTTGTTGTTAGGTGCCATTGAGTCAGTACAAACCCATAGAGACCCTATGTACAACAAAACACTGTGCAATCCTGGACCAACCGCAAAAGTGTTGCCACACTTGAGCCCATTGATGTTGCCACTTGGCCAGTCCATCTCGTTGAGGGTCTTCCTCTTTTTCTCTGACCCTCTACCTTACCAAACATGATATCCTTCTCCAGTGACTGCTCCCTCCTG
>NW_006413276.1:6359-6806 GCF_000296735.1 Chrysochloris asiatica | reverse complement strand
CATGGGAATTCACCACAGGATAGCAGCACATATTCAACTGGGCATTCACCTGTGGAACCGGTTCCAGATCCACATGGAATTTCTACTCACGTGTTTCATCCAGATCCACTTTCAGATTCACGTAAAGAACCCTCAACGGATCATTCATATAAACATAGAGATTTCTATACTGGGCACTAGTAAAATCAACCTCAACATTCACATCTGGTACACCCTCCATTTCCAGATGGGGCATTATGCCTGGCACACAGAGTTACAGGTACGACGACTTCTTGGGAACGCACTCCAGGGTTTCAGTGTGGCTTACTTTCCTGGGCCACTCTGGGTCCACGCGCAGTGTGCCTTCAGGCAAACTCCTAACATCCATGTGAAGCGTGACCTCCAGGGACACAAGGAGATGAACCTGCACAACTCTGTACACATCTACACCCAACATCGCTCCAGACA
>NW_006413276.1:2931-3403 GCF_000296735.1 Chrysochloris asiatica | reverse complement strand
TGGACAGTAAGCACACCAGAGCCAGACTGCCTCCGGGGGACTCCTTCCAGTGCCGCTGTACGACCACCAGGGCACCTGTCCTTGGAGTTGCCCACTCATCCTGCAGTTTGTACATTTGCTGCACGCACGGGTCTGGTACCTTCACGCGGTCTTCATCCCACGCCTCCTTCCACCGGCGCTCAACACCTTTCCTCTGGGTGGACTGGCTCTCTGATCTGGATAGGACTGAGGAAAGTTCCCGGGACACAGGATTTGGAGGCCTTTTGCAGTGGGCTGGTCCGTTCATCAGTGGGTGATCACACAGGCCCCTCGCAGATGGAAGCAGAGTGGTAGGTGTGGGGACCTGAACGTGGAGGTAGGACACGCACAGTGGAGTCCCTGTGGGATCAAGAGGCCTCAGGTGACTGGCTCTCCTCCCAATGTGGCAGTAGCTACAACAAACCTTTCCAAGGTGCTGATCTGATCTTTATCT
>NW_006413276.1:0-518 GCF_000296735.1 Chrysochloris asiatica | reverse complement strand
GGCTTAGGGTGAGTGAGGATGGGATGGAGTGTCCACACCTGGGTATCAGAAGTGGTCTGCACGGGTCACAGGCAGACGTAGCTTCCTGGAGACTACTACCATTCTCCTTCTGTGATCTATTCGCTGTGAGTCCCCAGTTCCCTCCAAAAAGAATCTGGGCCCCATCCTTCCTTCTCCCCAACCTCTGCTCAGCCCAGTACAAAGTGAGAGTTCCACATGCATATGAGTATCAGAAGCCATTCTCTACATATTAGGGGTTGACACTCTTCTCTGTGTTCTCTCCCCATCCCACCGTGTCAGTCTATCTTGAGGAGTTCCTCTTGTTTTAACGTGCCACTGGCAAATGCAGGATGTCCAATCCAGGGACTGGTCACGCCTAACAACGTGTCCAAATTACTAGAGACTAAATCCTGCTCTTCTCACTTCTGAGGAGGATCGTTCTGCCTGTAATTCTTGTTAAGGCAGGTGGGTTGCTTTCTCTGGCAATTCATTGTACTTTCAATGATCTTCCTCCACTC
>NW_006413275.1:5379-7001 GCF_000296735.1 Chrysochloris asiatica | reverse complement strand
GGATGTGGAGAGACTGGGACACTCCTGCATTGCTGGTGGGATTGCAAAATGGTCCAACCTCTCTGGAAAGCAATATGACACTTACTCAGAATGTTGGAAATAGAAATACCTCATGACCTAGAAATTCCTCTACTTGGTATTTACCCACATGAAATACGAGCCATAACACACGTAGATATATGCACACCAATGTTCATAGTAGCACTATTTACAACAGCAAAAAGTTGGAGACAGCCTAAGTGCCCATCAATTGAAGAATGGATAAACAAACTATGGTACATACACACAATGGAATACTATGCTACCTTGAAGAACAACAAGGAAGCTGCAAGCCATCGCATAACATGGATGAACCTTGAGGACATTATGCTGAGTGAAATTAGTCAGTCACAAAAGGAGAAATACTGCATAGGACCATTATTGAAAAGGAGTAAGAAAAAGAACCCATACTAAAAGTGGGAAAAATATTATATATGTATTTGCTGATCACCAGGATGTATGGGATGAGAGGAGGGGAGGGAGAGAAGGGAAGATAGAGCACAGGATAGGGATTAGACACAGGATAGTTTGGGGGTGGGGTGGTGGTGGTGGGGAGCAATACACAAAAAGGGGGAGGGGAATGGAAGAATAAGGATGATGGGAAAACAGTCAGGTTTGCATGGGCTAAGTGGGACAGAGGTAAATGAGGACATATGCATAAACTTGGAACAACAGGGCTCTGGGATACAGGGATTGAGGCATGGTTTGAAGGGGTAAAAGAGGGGAATAATGTTAAGATGCTTGGCTCTCTTTTGAATCTTGGTTTTCCTTGCCTACCATTGTAAAATAGACACTTGAGGGGGTTAGAAAGGAATAGCCAGAAACATCACTATAAAAAGCTTGTAAATCCGTCTTCAGACTATAACTGGTTGGAATACCTTAAATGGTGCTAGCAGTTGCCCAGTGAAAGAGGCTTCCTATAGAACCTTTACATTGCACAAGATCATAGATGGAACCCAGAACCCCATCCAGAACCGACTGAGGTAGGAACTTTCCACTGGAAAGGATACGTAGACCAGCCTGGAGCAACTAGAAGAACAGAGTACTCCATGAAAGAAAGATTGGCGGAGAAATCTGAATCAATAACTGCAGTCTGATTGATTATTACAAGAACAAGTAAGCTGTTCGCCTGGGACTCATCAAGGCAAGTGGTCGGGACTCCTCACAGCAAACTCCCTTCCAAGACTGAGACTTAAGGGGAATACATGAGCAAGTATATGGTCTAGCTGGTGGCCACGTTGGTCACCGATAAAGGGAAAAGGGGGAAAAAACATCATTGAAGTTGTTAGCTAAGCCTGACCACACTCAATAGACCCCTGTGAACCCAGGTGGAGACCTGAATGGGCAGCAATATGGCAAGATGTGGGGATTTCTGGGCCCAGAGGCAGTGACATGGCCACAGAGAACTAGAGCGGAGAGTGAAGTGTTCAGCTGATATGAAGTGGGGGGAGATGGGCAAGAACACCCATACTTGCAGATAGTACCCACTTGACCTGGCATCAATGTCTGGATGATCAGAAGTCAACTAGAAGAAGAAAGAAGAAAAAAAAAAGAGTAACCTGCTACAATTTGATGAACTTTAC
>NW_006413275.1:0-5089 GCF_000296735.1 Chrysochloris asiatica | reverse complement strand
CCTAGTTCCAGACGGGGTGGGGGAAGGTAGAATCACCACTGAATGATTTCCAATCAGTTGGGACCAGGCAGACGAAAGGAAATGGGGATAAGACTCTTGTGGTACAATAGTGAATAATTGCCATCAGGACCGACTGTGAGGATAGAAAGTATAGAGATAGATGTATTTTGACAAAAGGAGGTGAGTGATTGATTTTGGAGCCCAGGAGCGGAGGTCACTGTGACCATCAAGTGAGAATGGAGAGCCAGACCCTAGCCCGAGAGGCTTCAACACCAGGGATGGAGACAGAGACGATGACATGGACAGATGTAGCGACTGGGGACACTGGACTCAGAGACGGAGAAGGTCTGTGTGCTGGTGGCTGGGGGGTGGGCCTGTGTGGTGTACCTTTTGATTATTTGATGATGTATGGAGGGGATTGTAATCATTGTGATGAAATGAAATACGATAGGATGAGTGTAAAGCTGATGTTCTCCCATGTAAATGTTATAATAAAAACTTAAAAAAAGAAAGTGGTATCAGGATTGGAGGAATACTCATTAACAATTTGTGATATACAGATGATACATCTTTGCTTGCTGAAAGAGAAGAGAACTTGAAACACTGACCAATAATGATCAAAGACCACAGACTTCAGTATGGGTTACACCTCACTGTAAAGAAAACAAAAATTCTCACCACTGGCCAATAACTAACATCATGATAAATGGAGAAAAGATTGACGTTGTCAAAGAGTTCATTTTGCTTGAATCCATCATCACCATTCCTAAAGCAGCAATCAAGAAATCAAACAATGAATTACATTAGCCAAATGTGCTGCACAAGACCTCTTTAAAGTGTTCAAGAGCAAAGATGTCAGTTTGAGAGGTAAGGTGTTCCTGACCCAAGCCATGGTATTGTCTAATCGCCTCAAAATGCATGTGAAAGTTAGACAGTGAATGAATAATATCATAGAAGAATTGATGCATTTGAGTTATGGTGTTGGAGAACAATATTAGAGGTTCCAGGGACAGTTAGGAGAAGAAACAAATCTGTATTGGAAGAAGTACAGCCAGAACGCCCCTTAGAAACCAGGATGGTGAGACTTTGTGTCTCATGCTTTAGACATCTTATCTGGAGGGACCAGTCCTTGGAGAAGGACATTATGCTTGGTAAAGTGGATGGTCAGTGAAAAGGAAGAAGACATTCAATGAGTTCAATTGGCATAGTGGCAGCAGCTATGGGCTCAAGTGTAAGATTGTGAGGTTAGTGCAGGAACACACAGTGTTTTGTTTTGTTGTGCATAAGGTTGCCATGAGTCAGACCTGATAGACGGGGACCTAACAACAACAAAGATATTTCTAAGATACAGTCAATTTTGAGATTTACTGAAGTGGATAGATTATTCTGGAAACACACAGAAATTAATTAAATAATTAAGCCCTGGATTTTCATTGTTGATCACTGAGAACAACTGTCTGAGTGCCCTTTCTAGGTTGAATGGGAGAAGGAAGGAACAACATTGTAGACTGGGACGGAATTGAGTTCAAAGGGTTTGTGTCACCACTGATGATAAACCAGTAGGACTGTCTGAAATATGCTTCATTAATTTGAACTCAAAGTGGGAACTTATAACTTTTCTAAACTATGAGGAAATAGTTTTTTTGTTTTTGTTTTTCAGTAGAGGAAACATATATAACAGTTTTCTCAAACTATGAGGAAACTGTTTGTGGAAAAATTCCATTATCTTCTATCATATTTTTCAGGAATGTTTTGAAGCCCCCTTACACAGAAGACTACCAAGGAGCTGCTTAATGGAACCAACCTACGCATGCACACCTGCAAACACACTTGCCAATAGTGGTCTTAGTAAGGATACATTCGATTTTAGTTTGTCATTAAAGTTGATTCTTGGGGACTTCTATTTGCCAAACACTGTTCCTGGCATATGGTAGAGGCTCAATTAGTATTTGTTGAATTGATGAATAAATGAACATACTGTCACTGTAGAAGTCACCATATGCTCTCTGGATTATATAAAGTTATCAAAAAAAAAAAAGCTATATTTTGAGCCCAAACAAAAGTGAGCCGATTTGCTTCCAGTTATGACCTAGGGGACCATAGTTGAGACAGCCTAGATTTTGGAGAGGTAGGATATTAGTTTCCACTGGTTTTGCTTTCAAAGTCAATGATTGCTTGAGGTTCTTCAAGTACAGAGAGGTCTGTAGCCAGAGAGCTTTTGCCCTGAGACAAAAGAGGCAGATCCACGCAACTGCAAGCTCAGAGTGCACTGAATAGTAAGTAAGGCCCAAGTCCAGTCCTTTGGGTGGAGCTCCAAAGGCTTCTGCATAGACAGTTGATTTTTTTTTTTTTAATTTCTGCTTTCAACCATTTTGTCCAGCCATGGGAAAAAGGAAATTGCCTCCCATCCCTCTCCATAGCTGACTCACTCCTTTCCAGTGTTATGCTGGTATAATTACAAATACCATGGAGTTACTTAATGTCTCCTAATAGAAAAGTCACTGCTTTGTACAACTTTTGGGTTTAGTCCTCCCATATTTCCAACATGGGGTTTATATTCTTAATGGGTCACACAGCTTTGAGCATTGTAGCCCCTCTCTGCCCTGCTCCCCAATCCAATCAGTCTTGTTTTTTCCTTCTGGAACATTTAAATTCTTCAGTTCTTCTACTCTCTAGTTCATTCTAAGATGAAACATCCAACTGGTTTTGATGGTTAGTTGCAGGAGGATTAATTAGAGGGGAGGGATTGGCAACCCTCTTCTAAGTCAAACCTCCAGGTTTGGGTCATTAAAAATGATGCCTTTTTAAGTACTTCCATGTTTGCTGGCACCCCTCTGCTGACCAAAGGGAGAACAGCAGATGCAAACAATGGTCCCCAATCTGCCCTAGTGGCCACAACATTTCCTGGAACCAAAGGGATAGTAATGTGTACAAATGAAGGGGACAGGTTCTCAAACCAGGCCCACCCCATAGGGGAGTTAATCTTCACCATAGATGAGCTTTATTCTGAGAATATGTCTTGTAAACCCTGTGCAGACGGCTGTTGTTTTGAAATTAGAGAGTCTATTGACAGTCTGTTTTTCAAAGAACCTAAGGTTTAGGGCTCTCACATATTGGAAACCGTGCCCCTGAATCCCTGATGACTTCATTTTGCCAGAGATGGCAGCTGAGGACTTTATTCCTTTCCTGTCCTTGTATGCCAAGACCTGAGGTTGGAACTGACTCCTGCCTCTCAAGGATCAAGTGAGCTTTTCCTGGCCTTATCTCCACATTGTCCCCCTTTCTCAAATGCTATACCCTGAGCCTATCTGATGCACCCAAGGGTTCCTACCTCCTTGAGTGGGTACACAGAGCAACCGTGAGTAATGGGAATGAGGTAAGTATAGGTAGATGTGAAGCCAAATGTGTGGACCTTAAAACATATTGCTAAAAGCACAAGCCCCCAATGCTTACCAGCTCTGAGTTCTTGGGAAAGCCACCTACCTTTTTCCTATCCCTCTTTCCTTGTCTTATGAAATTAACATAATGACAACACTGCTTTATAGAATCTTTGTGAAGATGAGATGAATACAGGACAAGTTCCTCGCTTGCCAATAGTAAGAACATGATAAATGAAACCTGTTTTTTCTTTCATTGTTTGTTTTAAATATCATCATCTTCATTATCATTTTCTCATCTAGTCTTCCAGAAATAGACCCACTCCTAACTTATCAGCATGGCTAAGTTCCAAAGACAAGGGCATTTTATGAAAATAGACATTATGTGAAAATGCAGGATGACTACATCATTACATAACTGCCAGATGAAATCCTCATATAACTGCCAAATCACATCGTTACATAACTGCCAAATCTCATCATTACATAACTGCCAAATTACATTATGACATAACAGCCAAACCATTGTGAATCATGGTGCAGCCAAGTTGACACACAACTTAATCATGACAGCCAGTGTTACTCTTGACATATACCATGATGATCTTTACTGCCAGATGTACATGCACAAAATAATAGATTTTTTTATGATTGTTGTAAATGCAAAATGTTGGATAATAAGATTAGCTCATTAGCTCATTAGCTACACCAACAATGAGAAGGGGCTTTTGCCAAAAGAATGGATCACATCAACTGAGAAAGATCAGAGGTGGCTCCTTAAATAATATTTAGAAGTGTGCCTTGAAGAACAGTAAAGATTTGGACAAGTGGCAATGTAATAGGGAGAGATGGCAAGTGGGAGAAGATGAGAGAAGGTGTTCCAGGTAGAGAGAACCAAGTACAGTGTGGAAGTAGAGCCACTCACAGGTTTAGATATTAGCAAGTACATTTGTCTAAATTGGGTTTTAGAGATGGAGAGAAGGGGAACTGAGGTAGAAGAAGTAGATCAGGCCGTGCCTAAACACCAGCACCATGGCTGTTTTTTGGTTGTGAGTCTTATGATTTAATTTTGTTTGGATCCGCTATCAACAGTCATGGAAGCAGCAGTCAAGAAATAAAATGACTTACTGTATTGGACACTTTTTTTTAAAGTGTTAAATAGCAAAGATGTCATTTTGAGGACTAAGGTGCACCTGGCCCAAGCCATGGTATTTTCAATCATATTATATACATGAGAAAGCTGAACAATGAGTAAGGAAGACTGGAGAAGAATGGATGCACTTGAATTGTGGTGCTTGTGAAGAATATTTAAGTATCATGGACTGCCGGAAGAACAAAAAACCCTATTTATGAAGAAGTACTGAGGTTGGCCCAGGATCAGACATTGTTTTGTTGTGTTGTGCATGGGGTCGCTATGAGTCGGTTCTGACTCGATGGCACCTGAGAATAACAACAAAGGAAGAAGTACTGCCAGAAATCCCATTAGAAGCCAGAACGATGAAACTGCTCTAATATATTTGGGTCTTATTGTAAGGAGGGAGCAGTTTCTACAAAAGAACATCATGACTGGTAAAACAGAGTGCCAGTGCAAAGGAGGAGGAAGACTCCTCAAGAGACGGATTGGCACCATGGCTAAAACAATAGGTTTAAACATAACATAGTGGTGAGGATGGCACAGGACTAGCCAGTGCTTCATTCTCAATGACACCTAA
>NW_006413274.1:6007-8339 GCF_000296735.1 Chrysochloris asiatica | reverse complement strand
TAATGATTAACTATAGCCTCAAATATGTTATTAAATGGACAGTATCTACAGTTTCTAACACCAGACGACCAAGTTGATTTTTCAATAAATATGTCGCTCCTTCCACAATTTTCTCCAGTTTAAACAATGAAAAAAATGTGAAAAAGAAAGCATGGAATAAAGAATATAAGAATATGAAACTGAGTAGGCCCTAGAATAACAGTGGAGCCTTTGGAACATTCAACAGAAAGTCTAGCTACAACTCTGTAATTAAGTATGAAAGATCAGAGGACTTATCATATGCTGAGATATTTTAGTAGAAGCCGTAGAAAATATGGCAATCTATGCCATGTAAGCAGGGGAATTGTATCTGAGCTGCATATTTATTATTGATGTTAAGTACCATCTAGTAAATTCTGACTCACCGTGACACTATGCACAACAGAACAGTACATAACATTGCTTGGGCCTGTGCCATCCTCACAATTGCTACAAGAGCCCACTGTTTCTATCATGTGTCAATCTAATTCATTGGTTGTCTCCCTCTTTTTTGTTGTCTCTCTGCTTTACCTACTATGATGTCCTTCTCCACTGATTGGTCTCTCCTGATAACATGTCTGAAGTATGAGAGAGAAAGAATGGCCATTTTAGCTTCTAAGGAACACTCTGAACTTCTTCCAACACAGACTGTTTGTTCTGCTGGCAATCCCTGGTACCTTTAATATACTTCTCCACAGCTATAACACAAATGCATCAATTCTTCTATGGTCTTCCTTATTCATTGTCCAACTTGTATATGCATATGAAGCTATTGAAAATTCCATGGCTTGAGTAAGTGCATTTTAGTCCTCAATCTGATAGTTTTACTCTGGCACACTTTAAAGATGCCTTTTGCAACAGACTTGCTCAATGCAATATGCTGTTTGAATTCTTGAGTGCTGCTTCCATGAATGTTGATGGTTGATCCAAGCAAATGAAGTCTTTGAAAACTTCAATCTTTTTTACCTTTAACATGATGTTATTTATTGGTCCAACTGTGAGGATTTTTGTTTTCTTTACCTGGAGGTGCAACCCATACTGAAAATTGTGATCTTTGATCTTAGTCACTAAGTTTTTAAGTTTTTTTTGCTTTCAACAAGCAAAGTTGTATCATATGCACATCACAGGTTGTTAACGAGCTCTTATCCAATCCTGATGCCAAGTTCTTTTTCATATAATCCACTTCTCAGATTATTTGCTCAGCGTATAAATTGAGTAAATTTGGTGAAAGAATACAACCATGATGTATACCTTTCCTGATTAAAAACCATTCAGTGTTCCCTGTTTCTGTTCGAACAACCACCTCTTAGTCTATATGCAGGTTCCTTGCAAGCACCATTAACTGTTCAGAAATGTTCATTCTTGGAAGTGTTGTCCATAGCTAGTTATTAGTTATACAGTTGATATCAGCAATGATATACCTCAATCCAAGTTTCATTTGAATCTAGCTTGAATCTCAGGTAGCTCCCTGTAAATGTACTATTGCAGCCATTTTAAAATTTTCTTAAGCAAAATTTTACTTGCATGTGATGTTAATGATATTGTCTGGTGATTTCCACATTCTGTTGGGTCACCTCTCTTTAAAATGGGCACTAATATGGATCTCTTCTAATCAGTTGTCCAGGTAACTGTCTTCCAAATTTCTTGGCAAAGATAAGTGAGTATCACCAGCACTGCATCAGTTTGTTTGCATGATTTTATTTAATAGTCCAGTTGTAAGGATTTTTGTGTACATTGAATGCAACCCATACTGAAGGTTGCTTTCTTTGATCTTCATCAGGAAGTATTTTAAATCCTCTTTGCTTTCATCAAGCAAGGTTGTATCATCTGTATATCATGAGTTGTTAATGAGTCTTCCACCAATCCTGATATCATGTTCTTCTTCATAAAATTGAGTTTCTCAGATTATTTACCCAGCAAACAGATTGAATAAATATTGTGAAAGAATACAACCCTGGTGCACAACGTGCCAGATTTTAAACCATCCAATGACCTCTGGTCTGTTTGAACAACTGTCTCTCAGTCTATACACAGATGACTTATGACCACAATGAAGTGTTCTGGAATAGCTGTTCTTCACAGCCTTATCCATAGCTTGTCATGATCCAAAAAGTCAAAATTTTTTGTGTAGTCAAGTAGACATCTTTCTGGTCTTTTTTGCTTTCAGCCAAGATCTATCTGATGTGAATAATGATATACCTATTTCAACATCCTGTTCTGAATTTGGTTTGGACCTCTGCCAGTTTCCAGTCAGTGTATTATTTCAACTCTTTGTGAATCATCTTTAGAAAATTTTACTTGCAAGTGATATTAA
>NW_006413274.1:3411-4382 GCF_000296735.1 Chrysochloris asiatica | reverse complement strand
CTTAGCATGTTCCTTCAATCTTCTTTTGATACTTTCTGCATCTTTCAATATTTTGTCCATGTTGTTATTATTAAGTGTCATCGAGTTGGTTCTGACTTGTAGCAACCCTATATATGATTTCTGTGGCTTAGCTTGTAAGTTTGAACTGTCACTTTTGTGGTTTGCAGTCTAGTGCTGATATTACAGTGTCACATTAGGAGTCCATTTTGTCCATAAAGTTCTTCATTAATGAAAGTCAAGGCTTGAGTTTTTTCTTCAGTAATTTCAGCTTGAGAAATGCTAAGCATGTTCTTATTTTTTGGTTATCTAAATACAGTTCTTTGCACATTTCATTAAAATATTTGACTTTGTCTTCTTGAGCTTCCCTTTGAAATTTTGTGTTCACCTCATTTGCTTTCTTATTTCAACAATTTGCTTTAGTATCTCTACACAGGTAAACAGGTTTCAGAATGTCCTCTGACATCCATTTTGTTTTGTTTCCTTCTTTCTTATCTTAATGATCTTTTTCTTTTTTTCTCTATGCATGGTGTTCTTTCCACTGTTCTACAAATCTTTTGGTCTTTGGTCATTATTGCCCAATGCATTAAACTAAGGTGGGATATGTTCTGGTTCATATTTTGGCTGTGGTGGACTGGTTTAAGTTTTCCTCAGCTTTAGTGTGAACAAACATATGAGCAATCGATTGTCTGTTGCACAGTGCAGTCTGAGACTGGGCTTATTTTTTTTCCACCATCTCTTTCCACTGATGTAGTCAATTTGATTTCTGTGTATTTCATCTGGTGGAGTCCATGTGTATAGTTGTCTTTTATGCTATTGATAAAAGGTATTTGCAATAAAGAATTCAGTTATCTTGCAAAGTGTATCATGCAATCTACTGTTTTTCATTTAAATCACTAAGGTCATATTTTCCAATGACTGAACCTTCCTTTGTTTCCAATCTTTTCATTCTAATCTCTAGTAATGATCAATGT
>NW_006413274.1:0-1494 GCF_000296735.1 Chrysochloris asiatica | reverse complement strand
ACAAACTGATAGGCAAGTGGTGGGTAGGAACTCCATAAAATGCCATTGTAAGTTGCGACCAAAACCACAACAGTAAACAGCAACAACAACAGAGGTAACTTAGAAAAAAAAAAGCCAGGCCGTCTACCGCTGAAAAGTCAACCATTTGAAACCCTATGGAGAATAAGTGTGCTTTGAACCACATAGGGTCACTATGAGTCTAAATTGACTCAATGGTAACTGGATTTTACCAGTACAAAAATCACGATTCTCTGTATATATATGTATAGTAATTAAGTAAATTTAGACAACTATTGTGTCTGTTTTTCATATATTTATAAAAGTGACTACACTTAAATATATTTATAAATTAATTTGTTCTCTGGTAAATGAAAAGATGCAACAGCATTGTATATATATATTTTTAGAACAAAGATAAATGCTTTACAGAAAAGTATATTTACTCATTACAAAATACTACTGAGAAACAAATTTAATAGCTGAACCAATCACTGAATAATTTGCAAAAGTGAAAAGTGTTTGAATTATTGTTTCTATGGTTACCTGTAACATTTTTATTAACTTCGAAATACAAAAGAATGACATTTCAAGAATATTATCATTCTTTGAGATAGATTTTAAGAAAGTGACCAACATGATAATAAAAATTTCCTGTCATGGCAGCATTTATCTGGCCCAAATGTCTTGCATCTTCAATGTGACAGATTCAAGGACACAGACACAGAATCAGTTAAATTTTAAATTCTTCAAATGGTATTTCAGTAAAAATGTGTTTTGAATTTATATGCTATTTTTCATATACATAAATGAAAACAAGCATAAAAAACAGATTTCCATTTATGTATCATGAAATTTGCTCCTTTTTAATGTTTTTCAACTGAGCAATAACTTTTTCCTCTATGTGTGTTAAACAATGGTCAATATTATTTATTCAGAAATATACTATTCTCTGTAGTTCTGGTGTGACACTGTAGGAAAAGCTTTGGACCATAAGGTCAGATTGAATCACAAGGTTGGTATTTCAAGTTTACCAGTCATTCCTCAGAAACCTTGTACAAGAATTGCTTTGAGTTTAAACCAACTTGGTGGTACTTAACAACAATAAGAGCATACTGTTCTTTGGGGCCAAATAAATATTTGCCTATTCATGTTCATAATATTTGATATAGTGCATAGCTTTACATTATACATACATTGGATATTCTTACTGGAAATTTAAAAAAACATGGAAAATACTATCAAGAATTAAGTATGCAGAAGTTTATTCTTCATATTATATAATGTACAACTATTCATATAGTGTGTATTCTGGAAACACTTGGAAGGATTGTTTAACATATAGATATTTTGGCCCTATTACTGAGGATTCTAATTTTAAAAAGATTCAAGAAGAGGATTTAGATACCTTGTTGACGTTCAACAAACCCATTTTATTAAACAGTTCCTGATGTTGTCTTGTTCTTTGGTGCCATCTAGTTGGTTCAGACTCATGAA
>NW_006413273.1:3622-7642 GCF_000296735.1 Chrysochloris asiatica | reverse complement strand
TTTGGTAATTTTTTATGTTTTCTGATTGCCTCCAGGAAGATGTGATCAGGATGTGGTCTTCCCTTTTCACTCTTCTGTGCTGCCCGGTCAGGGAAGCACCGGAAGTCAAGCCTCCATAGGGTTTTCAAGGCTTATTTTTCAGAAACAGATCACCAGCCCTTTCTTCTGAGGTACCTCTGTTGTTGTTAAGTGTTATTGAGTCAGTTCCGACTCATAGCAACCCTGTAGAGGGTTTCTGAGTAGTAACTGGTAGATTTGAATCACTCACCTTGTGGTAAGTACTAGACTGTTAACCACAAGGTTGGAGGTTCCAACCTACCAGTTATTCCTCAGAGGTGGACTCAAACCATGTTAGCAGCTTAGCATGTGAAATATTTGCATCACTCAGGGACTCACAGTTTTTATAGGAAACCCCAAGCAGCACCTATCCTCCAATGAGGATAAAAATGTCTAGCCTTTAAAAATCATTTCCTCTTCTCCCTTCTATACACACACACTCATACCATCTCTACTTAACACATAAAAAGTGGAGCTAGGAAGATCAAGAGGTTGTTGGTAAATACCATGGAGTCAGTTCCAATGTATAGCAACTCTATAAGATTTCCTAGGAGTGGATCGTGGGTTTGAACCACAGACCTTGTGCTTAGTAGTTCAGTGCTTATCCTACAGCACCATACCAGAATAAATGTCACAAATTAGGGTGGGGGAAAATAAGTAACCTGTTATTCAAAATCTACCTTTAATCTTCAGGATTGTTCATCTTTAATGTTTAAAAATATAATGTTTTGTCTTTCCTCACATATATAGGTTGGCAAGTTACTTCATCTTGTTGGACCTCAGCTTCCTCATAAGAAAACTGAGGGATTGTCCAAGATGTTCTGTAAGGAAATTCCTTAGTGACAGATGTAGACAGTGCTTGCATTTGCTAGAGGAGAGCATCACCTTCTCCCAGAAGGTGCTATCTGTCTCCACGGTCCACTCTCTTGCTGAGGAGGAGTAAGTGGGGCAAGAACCAGTAAGGTCTTATCTTTAATACGTTCTTGTCTTTTCTGCCACATTATCCCAGCTGGTGCTTTCAGGATGGCTCTGACCTAATCAGACTGTTGTTGTTAGGTGCCATCGAGTTGGTACTGACCCATAGCGACCTTATGCACAGCAGTACGAAACACTGCCCAATCCTGGGCCAACCTCACCACTGTTGCCACATGTGTGTTCATCAATGCTGCCACCTGGTCAATCCATCTCATTGGGGGTCTTCTTCTTTTTCTCTGACCCTGCACCTTACCAAACAACCATACTAGCATTTCATAAATACAAAATAGAATTACGTAAAAATATTAGAATCAACAATATTCACTGAATGTTCTTTATGTAAGTTGACACTGTTGTTGTTGTAAAGTGCCATTGAGTCGATTCTGACCCATAGCGATCCTATAAGGGTTTATGAGAAGCAGCTGATGAGCTTGAACCACCAACCTTTCAGTTCAAATGGCTTTGCAGTCTGATGCATTAACCTACAGTGCCACACCAGGACTCCAAACTAACACTAAAGGGGTTCAGATATGAAAAGAACATAATTTCTTCTCCCCAAAAGTTTGCAACCTGGTGAAAGAAACTGAAAAGGACATAACTATATCCTACCTGAATTTAGAAACCATCTCGAGAATAGATTTGATACATTAGACACTAATGACTGAAAACCAGAAGAATTGTGCGATGGGAGCATAATACAAGGAGAAAGCAAAGGGTCATTAAAATGAGAAAGAAAAATGGATGTATGTCAGAAGAGACTCTGAAAATTGGTCTTGAGTATAGAGAAACTAAAGTAATTCTAAGAAATGAGGAACAAAGAGCTGAACAGAAAAATATTAAAGGGCAGCTCAAGATGACAACGTATTATAATGTGCAAAGACTTAGAGTTAGAAAACCAAACAGCAAGAAAATGCTAGCATTTCTCAAGCTAAAAGAACCGAAGAAAAAAATCCAAATCTCAACTTGCAATATTGAAGGATTCTATGGGCAATATGAGTCCTGGTGTGGAGCTGTGGGTTAATGTGCCAGACTGCAAAGCCGTTTGAACTGCAAGGTCGGAGGTTCAAGCTCACCAGCTGCTCCTCAGAAACCCTATACAGGGTCGCTATAGGTTGGAATCAACGCAACTGCATTTAACAACACCAACAACATGGGCAATATGGAGTCCTGGTGTGGTGCTGGAAGATAAGCATTGAACTGCTAACTGCAAGGTTGATAGTTAAAACCCAGCAGCTGCTCTTTGGAAACTCTATATTGGGTCGCTGTGAGTTGGAACCAACTTGATGGTATTTAACAACTACAACAAATGGACAATATATTGAATGATACAGGAAGCATCAAAATATATGTATATATACACATAAATAAGATGGAAAGAATATACAGAGCTACTATACCAAAAAGACTTGGTCCACATTCAACCATTTCAGGAGTCCTGGTGTGGTGCTGTAGGATGAACACTGGACTGTTAACCACAAGGTTAACAGTTCAAACCCACCAGCTGCTTCTTGGAGTCAGCAACAGCAACAACAACAACAACCATCTCCAGAGGCAGTATATGATCAAGAAGCAATGGTACTGAAGGAGGACGTCTAAGCTGGCATTGGCAAAATGCATGGCTCCAAGAGTTGATGGAGTACAAATTGGCATATTTAAACAAACTGATATAGCACTGGAAACATTGACTCATCTATGCCAAGAAATTTGAAAGATAGCTACCTGGTCAATTGATTGGAAGAAATCCACATATGTGCCCATTTAATGAAAAGTGACCCAATTCCATGCAGAAATCACTGAACAGTATCATTAATATCCCATGCAAGCAAAATTTCACTGAAAATAATTTAAAATTGGTTGCAGTAGTACATAGACAAGGAGATGCCAGAAATTCAAACCAGATTCAAAAGAGGACATGGAACAAGTGATACCATTTCTAACATCAGATAGATCTTGGCTGAAAGCAAAGAAAGATGTTTACTTGTGTTTTGTTGGTTACACAAAGCATTCAACTGTGTGGATCATAACAAACTATGAATAACATTGTGAAGAATGAAATCAGAACACTTAATTGTGCCTGTACATAGATCAAGAGACAGTTGGTCCAACAAAACAAGGGGATACGAGTGGTTTAAAATTAAGAAAGGTGTGTACAGGGTTGTATCTTTTTACCATCTTTATTTAATCAGTATGCTGAACAAATAATCCAAGAAACTGGAATACATAAAGAAAAAGCATGCATCAGAATTGGAGGAAAAGACATTAACAATCTGTATTACGCAGATGACACAACCTTGCTTGCTAGAAAGAGTATAACCTTCAGTATGGATTGCATCTCAGTGTAAAAAAAAACAGAAATCCTCACAACTAGACCAATAAATAACATAATTTATCAATGGAGAAAAGATAGAAGTTGTCAAATACTTTGTTTTGTTTTGATCCACAATCAATGCTCATGGTAACAGCAGTCAAAAAATCGAATCCTGTATTTATTGCATTAGGCAGATCTGCTGCTAAAGACCTCTTTAAAGTTTTAAAGAGAAAAGGTGTCACTTTGAGGATTAAGGTGGGCCTAATCCAAGCCATAATATTTTCAATGACCTCATATACATGTAAAAGTTGGGCAGTGAATAAGGAAGAGCAGATATGCATCCAAAAGAAATAAGAGCCAGGACACGTGTAGATATATGCACATTGATGTTCGTCACAGCACTATTCACAATAGCAAAAAGACGGAATCAGCCTAAATGTCAACCAATGGAAGAGTGGATAAACAAACTTTGGTACATACATACAATGGAATACTACGCAACATTCAAGAATAAAGACAAATCTGTGAAACTTGGAGGACATTATACTGAGTGAAATTAGTCAATCACAAGAGGTCAAATATTTTATGAGACCACTATTGTAAAAACTCAGAAAAGGTTTTCATACTAAAAGAAACATTCTTTGATGGTTACCAGGGGTGGGAGAGAAGGGAGAGTAATT
>NW_006413273.1:0-742 GCF_000296735.1 Chrysochloris asiatica | reverse complement strand
GAGCAGTTGTGATTTAAAGTGATCCTATACAAAAAGCCTATGACTTTTTCCTATAGAAAAAGTCCATGACTGACCTATGACTTAGCTCAGTCCTGCTCATCTCAGAAGCAGCTGTAGCAGCCATGTCCTTTCTGCAGCAGGAGTTCCCACTTTAGCTCCTGCATTGCCCAAGTCCAAGGTTTCTGGGACTCCTAGAAACCACTGCGTATGTGCAGCTGTGAGTTTCCTGCACATTAGGAGAATCATGCAGTGGATATTTGCACACATGAGAAAAAAGAAACCGCGAAGGTTAATGAATGCGTAAGACCGCTTTCCTCGAGTCTCCTTTCTCCTCTTGATACCAGCTGGCCGAAGGGTCAGAAAGTATGAAAAGAAAAAAAAATCACCACATACGCTTATGAGTCTCAACCAAAACAAACTGAACAGAGACAAGAACTCTAATTAGGAAGTGAAGGGTCACAAGAGTTATTCCTCACAAGAGCTAACAATTTAATTTACAAAGTTACCAGTCTAGCTATAGTGATGAAAGTGCTATATTATTCACGCAGTCCTACTCCCTCCCCCAACAGTACACCATGAAAGAATTCACAATTCACTCTTCTCATGTGTAGTATTTAAGGAACGCAGTAGTAAACCGGAAGTGAGCAGTGAAGTCCAGAGGTTTCCATTACATTTGAATTCATTTTGTATATACTTGAAATGAATTCTAACGGCTGGACAAGTCTTTTTTTTTTTTTTTTTT
>NW_006413272.1:6605-7219 GCF_000296735.1 Chrysochloris asiatica | reverse complement strand
GTTGCACTAATCTGCCATGTAGCTAGCTCACTGTATATGAATATTTTGGACTTTTATGCCATGTAGCTAGCTCTCAGTATATGGAAATATTGTACTCATCTGCCACATAGCTAATATTCTCTAAATGGACATGTTGGACTTCTCTGCCATGAAGCTAGCACTCAGTATATGAACAAGTTGGACTCATCTGCCTTGTCGTAAAAACTCTATATGGAAATGTTGAACTACCCTTACTTGTAACTAGCTCTCTATATATAGAAAAGTTGGACTCATCTGCCTTGTCGCTAGAACTCTATATATCAAAATGTTGTACTACCCTGCCATGTATCTAGCTCTCTCAAAATGAACATATTGGATTTGTCTGCCATGTATCTAGCTCTCAGTATATGGACATGTTAGACTATCTTGTCATATATCTAGAACCCTGTACACGGACATGTTGCACTACTCTGAAATGTAGCTAGCTCTTTGTACATAGACAAGTTGAACTCATCTGCCATGTAGCTAATACCTTGTATATGGACATGTCGGACTACTCTGAAATGTAGGTAGCTCTCAGTATATGGACACATTGGACACATCTGCAATGTAGCTACAACTCTGTATATGGAAAT
>NW_006413272.1:1965-4305 GCF_000296735.1 Chrysochloris asiatica | reverse complement strand
TGGACACATCAGCCATGTAGCTAGTACCCTATATGGACATGTTGCATTACTCTGCCATGTAGCTAGCTCTATGTATATAGACAAGTTTGACTCATTTGCCATGTAGCTTGAACTCTGTATATGGAAATGATACACTACTCTGCTGTGTATTTAGCTCTCAGAATATAGACAATTAGGACTCATCTGCCTTGAAGTCCAACTTGACTATATAGAGAAAGCTAGCTACATGGCAGGGTAGTGAAAATGTTCGATATAGAGAGTTCTAGCTACAATGCAGATGAGTCCAACTTGTCCATATACTGAGACCAGGATACATGGCAGAGTAGTGCATCATTCCATATACAGAGTTCATGCCACATGGCAGATGTGTCCAAAGTGTTAATACTATGAGAGCTAGCTACATGGCAGAGTACTCCAACATTTCCATTTACAGGGTACTAGCTACATGGCAGGTGAGTCCAACATGCCTATATACTGGGAGCTAGCTACATGGCAGACAAGTCCAATATGTTCATATACAGAAAGCTACCTACGTGTCAGATCAGTACCTCATATTCATTTACAGAGAGCTACCTACATGTCAGACAAGTTCAAAATGTCCATATACAGAGAGCTAGCTACATGGCAGGATAGTGCAACATTTACATATATAGAATTCTAGCTACATGGCAGATATGTCCAACGTATCCATATACTGAGAGCTAGTTACATGGCAGAGTAGTCCAATATGTCCATATACAGAGTTCTAGCTATATGCCAGATGCGTCAAATGTATCCATATTCTGAGAGCTAGCTACATGGCCATATACAGGGAACTAACTAAATGGAAGATGAGTCCAACATGTCCATATATGGAGAGACAGCTACATGGCAGAATGTCCTATATGTGTATGTAGTAGTAGTAGTTGCCAGATCAGTCCAACATATTCATGCACAGAGAGCTAGCTACATGTCAGAAGACTCCAAAATGTCCACATACAGTGAGCTAGCTACCTGGCAGGGTAGTGCCACAATTCCATATTCAGAGTTCTAGCTACATAGCAGATGTGCCCAACGTGTCCTTATCCTTAGAGCTAGCAACACGGTAGACAAGTAAAATATGTTCATATACAGAGAGGTAGGTACAAGGCAGGGTAGTGTAAAATTTCCATATACAGAGTTCTAGCTACAAGGCAGATGAGTCCACCTTGTGTATATACAGAGATCTAAGCTATATGACAGGATAGTGCAGCATTTCCATATACAGTTTTCTACTTACAAGGCAGATGAGTCCAACTTGGCCATATAATGGGAGATAGCTCCATGTCAGATGAGTCCAAAATGTCCATAAACAGAGAGCTAGCTAAGTGGCATAGTAGTGCATCATTTCCATATACAGACTTCAAGCTACATGGCAGAAAAGACCAAAGTGTCCATATACTGAGAGCTAGCTACATGCAGAGTAGTCCAACATGTCCATATACAGGGTACTAGATACAAGGAAGAATAGTCCAACTTGACTATATACAGAGAGCCAGCTACATGGTAGAGAAGTGTATCATTTACATATACAGAGTTCAAACTACATGGCTGATGAGTGCAACTTGTCTATATACAGAGAGCTAGAGCTACATGGCACAGTAGTACAACATGTCCAAATACAGGGGACTAGTTACATGACAGATGAGTCCAACATGTCCATATACTGAGAGGTAGCTACATGGCAGACAAGGCCAATATGTTCATATATAGAGAGCTAGCTACAGAGCAGTGTAGTGCAACATTTCCATATACAGAGTTCTAGCTACATGGCAGATGTGTCCAACGAGTCCATGTACAGAGAAATAGCTACATGGCAGAGTAATACAACATGCACATATACAGGGTACTAGCTACATGGCAGATGAGTCCAACATGTCCATATACTGAGAGCTAGCTACATGGCAGACAAATCCAATATGTTCTTATACAAAGAAATACCTACTTGGCTGATCAGTCCAACATATCCATGTACAGAAATCTAGCTACATGGTAGAAGGGTCCAAAAATGTTCATATACAGAGAGCTAGCTACATGGCAGGGTAGTGCTACAAGGCAGATGACTCCAACTTGACTATATACAGAGAATTAGCTACATGGCAGTGTAGTGCAACATTTCCATATACAGAGTTCTAGCTACGATGCAAATGAGTCCAACGTGTCCATATACTGAGAGCTAACTACATGAAAGAGTAGTGCATCATTTCCATATACAGAGTCAAGCTACATGGCAGATGAGTCCAACTTGTCTATATACAGACAGCTAGCTACAGGGCAGGGTAGTGCTACAAGGCAGATGACTCCAACTTGACTATATACAGA
>NW_006413272.1:0-600 GCF_000296735.1 Chrysochloris asiatica | reverse complement strand
TCATATACAGAGAGCTAGCTACATGGCAAGGTAGTGCATCATTTCCATATACAGAGATCAGATATATGTCAGATGTGTCCAACGTTTCTATATACTGAGAGCTAGCTACATGGCAGAGTAAAACAACATGTCCATATACAGAGTTCTAGCTACATGGTAGATGAGTCCAATGTGTCCATATACTGAGAGATAGCTACATGACAGAGTATTGCAACATGTCCATATACAGGGTACTAGCTAAATGGCAGAGTAGTGCATCATTTCCATATACAGATTCCAAGCAACATGGCAGCTGAAGTCAACTTGTCTACATACAGAGAGCTCGATACATGGCAGGGTTATGCAACATTTCCATATGCAGTGTTCTAACTACAAGGCAGATGAGTCCAATTTGCAATATACAGAGAGCTAGCTTCATGTCAGGGAGGTGCAACATTTCAATATACAGAGTTTTAGCTACAAAGCAGATGAGTCCAACGTGTCCATATACTGAGAGACATGACAGAGTAGTGCAACATGTCCATATACAGTGTAGTATCTACATGGCAAATGAGTCCAACGTGTCCATATACTGAGAGTGAACTACATGGCAGAAAAGTC
>NW_006413271.1:7371-8654 GCF_000296735.1 Chrysochloris asiatica | reverse complement strand
CCTCCCTAAAGCGTTTCCAGGTGCAGCCTATTCATCCAGGCACCTCTTTTCCTGGAGAACCTGGGCTGGGCAGCCGACACAATGGGAATCCTCTCAATCCTCCTTTTTCTCCCCCAATTCAAGGCTAGGTGCTAAAAGGTATGTTAATTAAGCTTGAGAAACCAAGTTGCGGTCGTGAGATTCGAACCTTCGAAGTATGATGTGAAGGTGACTGAATGTCTGGAAAAGTAAGATTGATAGCTGTACCTTGTCTTAGTCACACCCAGCTTTGTGTAAAGTAACTCCCCTAAATAAAACAGAGGCACAAACTGACCCAGGTGTGCATTACAGCATGGAGGGCGTGCTCTACAGCTGACTAGGCATGCGTTGCTGACCAGCTAGCAAGGGGAACATACTGCCTACATAGCTAAGATGTTTGCTATGCGGGATCTTACTGCCCTCATGGTGAATATGTTCACCACACTGGATCTGCCGGACGCCAGTAATGCATCCACTCTGGTTTTGGGGTGTCTCTTTGTCCTTCTCTTTGTGTCCTTGTGTGTATCTCTATATTTCTACAGCTGCCAGATATCCCCACCTCATGAACCAAGTTTCTATGTCAAGGCGGGTCCCCAGCATCCAGTATTTACAAAACTACTGCAGTGTGATAGATACTGCACGAAAGCTTTCTCATTTAACGTCCTCTGAGGTAAACATGAGGGTATGTCAAAAAGTATCACTCCAAATCAAAGAATCTTCTACTAAACAAAATTATCAAAATGTAAAAGATTATATTGTTTCTCTACGTATCCTCCACATAGATATACCCATATATGAAAGGGATATTTTCAGCACTCTAAAGGAGCTCTGGTAGCGTAGTGGTTACGAATTGGGCTGTGAACCTTAAGGTCAGCGGTTCAAAACTACCAGCCACTCCACGGGAGAAAGCTAAGGCTTTCTACTGCCATAAAGATTCATACCCTCGGAAACCCTGTACAGGGTTGCTATGGGTCAGAACCAATTCAATGGCACTTAACAACAACAACAACCCTTTCCAGACCACCATGAATCTTTCCGTTTGTTATTCTGTGATAGCTTGTGTGTTGCTGTGATACTGTGATTTTAAATACCATCAGGCTCACCCATGGTGAACGGTTTCAGCATTGTTTCCAGAATTAGACAGACTAGGAAGAAGGAGATGTGGACACTTTCTGAAAGATTAGCAACTGAAAACCTCATGAATAGCAGTGCAACATTGTTAGATACCAAAAGATGAGTTCCTCAGTTTGGAAGGCACTCAAAAT
>NW_006413271.1:5060-6321 GCF_000296735.1 Chrysochloris asiatica | reverse complement strand
GGACAGAGAAAAAGAGGAAGACCCCCAACAAGATGTATTGGCCAAGTAGCAGCATCGATGGACTCAAGCGTGGCAAAAATAGTGAGGTTGGCCCAGGATCGGGCAGTGTTTCGTTCTGCTGTGCATAGGGTCGTTATGAGTCAGTACTGACTCAGTGGTACCTAGCAACAATAACAACAAAGAAACCCAGGAAATATTACTATCATTCACATTTATGTAACAATCACTAAAGCCAATGATGATTAAATTGAAGAATTCTAGCAACTTCTACAGTCTGAAACTGATCAATCATGCAATAAAGATACATTGGTAATTACTGGTGATTTGAATATGAAAGATGGAAACAAAGAGGAAGGATCTGTAATTGAAAAATATCGTCTAAGTGACAGAAATGATGCTGGGGGTCCCATGATATAATTAAATAAGACCAAGGTCATTGCAAATACCCTTTTTTTCAACACCATAAAAAGCAACTGTACACCTGGACATCTCTGGATAGAATACATAGAAATCCATTTGACTACATCTGTGGGAAGAGACAATGGAGAAGTGTACTGTCATAAGTAAAAACAAAGCCTGTGCTTAGATTCCCATCAACATGGAGATGAGAAAGAGAAGAGGAAGGGCTGGTTGGTCCAAAGTGTGGTGAGTCCAAAGTGAGGACTCCTAAGCCCATGAACAACTTAGTGAAGTATCCAGCTGATATAAAGTGAGGGAGATGCACAAGAATGCCCAAACTTACAGACAGTACTCATTTGACATAGCTTCAATGGCTTGATGATCAGAACTCAAATAGAGAAAGATGAAAAACAATTGATAAAGAAAACAAGTGTAAATAATTATAATTTGATGAACTTGACTTATACTTATGGATGTAGTAGCTCAAAATACCAACTGAGAGGGACGGAGTCTTCACATCAAGGATCAAATCTATTCTCTCTGTACAAAGGGTTGATAGGTATGAGCAATGTAGACACTGGCTACCTAAAATTGGGGGCAGGGGGCTATAAAAGCACAAAGTGGCTGCTTTACAAGTTTTCAAGAGACAGTTGTTTCAGAGTGTGTGGGAGAAGGTAGAATCCCCACTGAATACTTTTCATCTTGTCTAGATGGGTCTAGTGAAAGGAGATGGGCATAAGATTCTTATAATTAAAAAGGGAGTAACTGTTATCATGACTAATTGTGATTGTCGCAACTGTAAAGGTAGAAGTTCTGTAACAAAAAGGGGAAGTAGTTCATCTTACATTTCAGGAACAGAGGA
>NW_006413271.1:0-1330 GCF_000296735.1 Chrysochloris asiatica | reverse complement strand
ATTGATCTATTGGTTCTTTTGGCAGTCCATGGCACTCTCAATATTCTCCTCCAACACCACAACTCAAAGGCATCAATTCTTCTATGATCTTCCTTATTCATTGTCCAGCTTTCGCATCCATATGAGGCTATTGAAAACACCATGGCCTGGGTCAGGCGCACCTTAGTCCTCATGCTGACATCTCTGCTCTTCAACACTTTAAAAAGTTCCTGTGCAACAGATTTGCCTAATGCAATACGTCGTCTGATCTCTTGACTGCTGCTTCCGCGAGTGTTGATAGTTGATCCAAGAGGAATGAAGTCCTTGACAACTTCAAACTTTTCTCCATTGATAAGAATGTTGTTTATTGGTCCAGTGGTAAGGATTTTTGTTTTCTTGATATTGAGATGTAATCCATATCGAAGGCTGTGCTCTTTGATCTTCGTAAGTAAATGTTTTAAGTCCTCTTCAATTTCAGCAAGAAAAGTTGTATCATCTGCATATCGCAGGTTGTTAATGAGTCTTCCTCCAATCCTGACGCCACGTTTTTCTTCTGTTTATAATCCAAGAGGCAGACATTCAAGCAGAACTAAAGGATAGTGAATGGCTTATAATCAGGAAAGGTGCATATAAGAGTTGTATCCTTTCACCATACTTATTCATTATGATGATCAAAAATTCCAAGAAACTGGATTATTTGAAAAAGAACATGGCGTCAGGATTGGAGGAAGAGTCATTAAAAACCTGAGATATACAGATAACAAATCTTGCTTGCTGAAAGTGAAGAGGATTTAAAATACTGATGAAGTACAAAGACTCTGACCTTCAACAATGTTTGCACCTCAGTATAAAGAAAATGTAAATCTTCAAAATTGGACCAATAATTTTGTTGTTGTTATGTGCCACCAAATCTGTTCTGACCCTATGTAAGGTTTCTGAGGAGAAGCTAGTGGGTTTGAACCACCAACTATATGGTTCAAACTAACCTTGTGGTCAAGCACTTATTCTACAGCACCATGGGACCGATAAGTAATGCCACAATAAAAGGAGCAAAGATTTAAGTTCTCAAATACTTCATTCATTTTGTCCTGGTTGATCCACAATCAAGCATCATGGGAACAGCAGTTAAGAAATCAAATGAAATATATTGCATTAAACAAATCTGCTGGAAAAGACCTCCACAAAATGTTCAAAGAGCAAAGATGTCAAATGAGGACTAAGGCGAGCCTGACCCAAGCCATAGAATTTTCACTCACCTCATAAGCATGTGAAAATAGGCCAATGAATAAGAAAGACAGCAGAATAATTGTTGCATTTGGATTATGGTATTGGCAAAGAATAATGAAAATAC
>NW_006413270.1:0-7080 GCF_000296735.1 Chrysochloris asiatica | reverse complement strand
TGGGTACCAGCAGAGAGCTTTCCATCTATAGTTTAATTTTACTTCAGCTTTACAATGCTAATTGTTTTCCCAAGGGGTCATATCAGTTATACTCTCACCAGCTGTGTGTGAAACCCATTATCCACAAGTTCACAAAATTTCTTGTTGTTTTCAGTTGTTTTACTTTTTGCCATTCAGGGGAATGTAAAACACTATCTCATTGTAGTTTTTAAGTTGAGAACTTTTTGTTATGTTTATTGGTAATTTATGGTTGATCTACTATGAAATTCCAATTCATTCTTTCTGTTTTTCTACAGATTTTAAGTTCTATATATATTCTGTATAAGGCGCTCTCATAGTGTAGTGGTTACGAATCGGGCTGCGAACCTTAAGGTCAGCAGTTCGAAACTACCAGCGGCTCCGTGGGAGAAAGATGAGGCTTTCTGCTCCCATAAAGATTTACAGCCTCGTAAACCCTGTAAACGGTCGCTATGGGTCGGAACCGACTCGAGGGCACTTAACAACAACAACAACATATATTCTGTATAGTAATCCGTTGTCAGTTATAGTTTCTCCCAGTTTGTACCTAATCTTATCATTTTCTTTATGTTGTCTTTTGATTTTTAAAAAAGTTCTAATGTTACTGGAACTCTGGTAGCATAGTGGTTACCAATCAGGTTGCTAATCTCAAGGTCAGCACTTCAAAACCACCAGTTTTTCTACAGGAGAAAGATGAGGCGTTCTGCTCCTGTAAAGATTTACAGCCTCAGAAACCCTACACAGAGTGGCTATGAGTTGGAACCGAGTCTACCGCACACCACCACCAAATGTAAATGGGGTTAAATTTATCAGTGGGATTTTTTAGTCTACATTTCTTCCTTTTTAACTCCGAGGTCTTAAATGGTCTCCTATATTTTGTTTTAAAAACCTTTCCTTTAACATTTAATTATTTAGTTCCTAGAACTATTTTTTTGTGTAATATATGTGGTAAGTGCCTAGTTTCAGATTTTATCCATGAGAATAACCATTCTTTCCAACACTAATTAGTATTAAGTTTATTCTAGCTCTCTTACAAATCAAATTTTCATACTGGTGGCCTTGTCTCTAGGTTCTCTATTCCACTGGAAATTTACCTTTCCTTTAGCTTATTACCATATTGTGTTATTATAAATTTATAAGAAATCTTGGTACTTGCAAGTTTCCTAATCTTATTACTATTTTTTTCTTTAGGAGACTCTTGATTGACCTTTTTTTAAAAATATTAACTTATTTATTAACTTATATACATGTACTTACATTTTTTTTAAATGACATTCTTTTTTAATTCCATTTTTTCCATGAACTTTTGTTTGTTTGTTTTTCTTTCTTTAATTGTGAATTATGTGATAGTTTACATGGGAGAACATTAGTTTTACATTCATCCTATCTTACATCGTTTCATCACCATGGTTACAATCCCCTCCATGCATCATCAACCATCCAAAGGGTATACCCTGCAAGCCTGTCCCCAGGTCATCAACACACAGCCCATCTCCCTCTCTGGGTCTAAATTGATTTGCCTTTGACCCTCTCTATTTACACAAAAATTTTAGAAACATTTTGTGGAGTTCCTTTAAAAATTAAAAAGATAAGACTCCTGTTGGGATCTTCCAGTACTCTTCCAGTTGTCACACTGCAGTGACTAGGTGTGCGGGAAGATATGCCACCGGGACTACAAACACTAGCAGAGTCAGTCATGGTGGACCGGTTTCGGCAGACATTCTAGACTGAGACTAGTCGAAAGAAGAGGCAGACCACTTCGGAATGGTTGGTCACTGAAAACCTTATAAAAAAAAAGCAAAACATTGTCTGACATAGTGCCAGAAGATGAACCCCACAAATTGCAAGGCATTCAAAATACAACTGGAGAGGAGCTGCCTCTCAAAATAGAGTTGACCTTAATGACATGAATGGAGCAAAGTTTTGAGACCTTAATTTGATGACAGGGTACAACTCAAAAAAGAACATTTGCCAACATCACTACTAATTAGAATGTGGAATGTATGAAGTATGAATCCAGAGAAACTGGAAGTCTTTAAAACGAAAATGAAAGCATAAAGATCAATATCCTAGACACTAGTGAGCTGAAATGGACTGGTATTAGTCACTATGAATCAGACAATCATATGGTTTACTATGCTGGGAACAACAAACTGAAGACAAGTGGCGTTGCTTTCATCATCAAAAGATCTATTCGAGATCTATCTTGAAGTACAATACTGTATGTGATAGGATTATATCCATAAACTGACAAGAAAGATCAGTTAATATCACCATTATTAAAGTTTACATAGCGAGTACTAAAGCCAATGACGATGGCATTACACAATGCCAGAAATTCTTCAGTCAGCAATTGATCGAACATGCAATCAAGATATATTGATAATTACTGGTAATTGGAATGCCAAAGTTAGAAACAAAGAGGCCTTGAAAACACGGTCTTGGTAATGGAAACAATGTTGGCGATCACATGAAAGAATTTTGTAAGACCAATGATTCATCCATTGAAAATATTTTTTTAAAACAACATAAACAGAAACTATACATATGGAACTCACCAGATTGAATACACAGAAATCAAACTGACTACATCTTTAAGAAGGAACGATGGAGACACTCAATATCATCAGCCAAAAATGAAAACAAGTCTGTGAGAGCCAAAATATGACCCTTAGTATATACCACTTGAATTTAGGAACTATCTCAAGAACAGATTTAATGCACTACACACTAATGACCAAAGACCACAGGATTTTTGGAACGACATCAAGAACATCTTATAGGAGGAAAACAAAAGATCATTCAAAAGACAGAAAAGAAAGAAAAGACCAAAATGGATGTCATAAGAAGCTCTGAAATTTGCTCTTGAACATTGCTGTTGTTGTTAGGTGCCAACAAGTCAATTCCAACTCATAGTTTCCCAGTGCACAACAGAACAAAACACTGCCTGGTTCTGCACCATCCTCATAATAATTGTTATTCTTGAGCCCATTGCTGCTGCCACTGTGCTCCTGAACATACAGAAGCTAAATCAACGGGAAGAAATGATGAAATAAAATAGCTGAACAGAAAATTTCAAAGGGCTGCTGGAAATGACAAAATCAACTATTATGAAACATGCAAAAACTTGGAGTTAGAAAGGCAAAAGGGAAGAGCACGCTCAGCATTTCTCAAGCTGAAAGAACTGAAGAGATAATTCAAGCCTCAGGTTGCAATGTAGAAGGATTCTATGGGTAAAATATTGAATGATGCAGGAAGCATCAAAGGAAGGTAGAAAGAAAACACAGAGTCACTGTGCCAAAAAGAATTGGTTGATGTTCAACCATCTCAGGAGGTAGCATATGATCTAGAAATTTGTCTCATTTTATCTAAGTATTTTCAAATTTTTTGACATGAAGTTGTTCATTTTAATTTTTGTTAGGTGCCATCGAGTCGGTACTGACTCATAGCGACCCTATGCACAGCAGAACGAAACACTGCCCGATCCTGGGCCAACCTCACTACTGCTGCCACGCTTGAGTCCATTGATGCTGCCACCTGGCCAATCCATCTCATTAGGGGTCTTCCTCTTTTTCTCTGATCCTCCACCCTACCAAACATGATATCCTTCTCCAGTGAAAGCTGTTCATAATACCCTATTATTTACTTTTTAGTTTCTGTAGTAGTTACAATTATGATCTTTCAAAATTCCCATTATTATTTTGACCTTTTCATTTTTATCTTGTAAAAGATTTATCTTTTTACCACTTTGTGTCTGAACTCATGTTTGATGAAAATTCTGTGAGGCCTAGGTTGAAGACACATGCTTACAGAGAGCACTTGTGTTTGCTTCTGCCAAGCACCTGTGGGTACTGCCACCCAGAGTCACTTTTTAATAAATTCTTGGCTTGAGGTTTTTCAGAACATGAGGAATGTGAAATCATATTGCAAATCCATGTGAGGGTCAGATTGGGTTATGAATTTTAAAAGAAGCTTTGTTTGTTTGTTTATTTGCTCCACTCTCAGACCTAATGTTGAGACAGAAATCTTTCCTACTTGAATTTCTTTCTTTGTAAGAAGGTTTATTTTATTTTCTGAGGGTGTGCCTTTGTTGGCCTTGGTTTTATTCTTTGATTTCCACAGTAATGAATTCTAAGTCTTGGTCTCTCTCCCTTTACAGCCATAGTTGTTAGATCCAAATGTTAGTCACCTAGTGATTAGCAAGTAATCTCAGGACACATGCCAACTTTATTGTACATTCTCCTCTCTGAAGTCCTATTTTTATTTTTTAGGTCTTTTTAGAGGGGCACAGGAGGTATTTAAAGGTGGCCCAAATTTCCTTTCCAGCTTAGCAATGCTTTGAAAAATATAATTATATTTTTGAAAAGATTCGATCTAGCATTTTTAAGAGTTTTGTCATGGAAGGATTTCTTAGTGGGAATAAATAGACTTTATTTAATTTTTACATTTTCGAGGTCAAATTATCTTGGTCATGTTGTATTGGGCATAACTTTGGGGGGCACCACCAAAGACATGTGTAGGTACTACAACACTCCCTAAAATGTTTCCAGAGACCAGAGGTGAAATAGCTTTCCATCCAGACAGGGGTCCTGGTTATGCACTCCAATTTTCTCTTACATTTATATAAGTAAAGATACTTATGCCCCTTTCCTTGCATTTCTAGGAAAAACAACTTCAGGAAAGGCATTGTACAAAGTGCTTTATACAAGCTCTAGCCTTTAAAATATACAGTGTGAGGTTATGACAAAGTAGTTTATGATAAATCTGATGAGAATAACTAAGAAAGTCACATTAAAATAAAAAATGTTTGAAGACATTGATGAGATGCTGAGGCAATCAGGACTTGAGATTCGAGTAAAACCATACAGAGAGAATCAGAGATTAGATAGGCTTCCCCTCTTTCATATGATAATAACTTGAGGCAGACCAATGCTAGCACTGATCTAGATTAATAGGAAAAGCTATAAAACTAAAACAGGTTTATTTAAAAGTATTTACAGTTAGGGTAAGATGACAGACTGCAGGTTTGTTTTTTTGGTTTTTTTGTGTTGTTGTTGTTGTTTTGGCTTAGATGTAATTGCTGATTCTAGAAAGGCCAAGAAGCTGAAAATCTGGGGTTTGCCGGGGCAGAGGGCCACTGGCGATGACAGAGCTTCTGACTGTCTTGTAGAGCAGAAAACAAATTGAAGACTTCAGGAGACAACATCCTGGTGAGAAGGAGAGGCAGAATATTGAACCTGACAACCCATTCCTCCTCAAGAAATTTGCAAAATTCTAAATCTGCCAGGGCAGGAGGGAAAGAGGTTCACCAGAAAGAATCAGAAAAGTAATGTGGAGTTCTGGGCCATATGGGTTTGTGGCAGAAACAAGGATTCGAGTTGTAAACCTGTCGTATGGAGGAACCCTGGGATACACACCAAACTGTCTTGATGAGCTGCAAGCTAGGAGCAGGGGTAAACCACAGATAAATAAAACTTTAACAAAACTGCAGTCCAATCTTGATTTAACTCATCCCTGGCTTGATAAACGTGATCAACCCTGACTCCATCAAACCAAAAAGAAAAGAAGAGTATTTTATGGAGGAAGATTATACCTATGATGAAATTCTCCATCTTCCTTCCTTCCTTTCTTCCTTCCATCCATTTCTCTTTCATTCTTTCCTTCTGTTTCTCCATCTTTTCCTCTAGTTGGCTCTCTAAAGATCCATTCTGGTCTCTTAGCTTCTTACAAGCCTTGGCTTGCAGGTCCATCTTCCCATGGCCGTCACCTCTTGCTATTTGTCTCTGTGACAAGGACACCACTCCAATAGAGTTAGAACTCACCCTACACTGCTATGAATGATCTCATGTAAATTTAAGTGATAATATCTTCCATGATCTTATTTCCAAACAAGGTCACATTTACATGTACCAGGGGTTTGGGCTTCAACATATCTTTTTAGGGGACACAATTCAGTCCATAATATACATACGTACAAAAAAGGAGAGGAGAGAAAAAGAGACAGAGATCAGTACAACTAAGAAGTATGTTTGCAGGTTGTTTAGAAGAAGATGGCATTGGGGAACAGATAGAGAAGAGGTCAAGAGGTCAGGCTTTGCTGTTTCTGTAACATTGAATGAATTTTATCTACTCTGGCCTCCACTTCATCACCTGTAAAAATAAGTGGGTAGAGGAATCTTTGGAAGAAGGGCAGTTGAAGACATTTTACTTCACACACCTTAAAGCAGAGGTCCTCAACATTGACTGCATCTCAGAACCATCTGGGAAGCTTTTAAAAATCCCAATGCGCAAGCCACAACTCAGACATTAAATGAGAATCTTGGGCGTGGGACCCAGGCTTACCAGGTAAATCCTATATACAGTTTAGGTTAAGGAATCCTCTAAATCTAGCAGCTGGCATCCACTCATGGGCAGAAAAAGGGATAGGCCAGTAAGTCCAGAGAGCATGGGGGAGACGGCTCTGAGTTTGGGACTCATATCCTCTGATTAGGGAGTCCTGGTGGGGCAGGGTAGGATCAGCACTGGACTGCTAGCCACAAAATTGGCAGTTCAAGCCCACCAGCCACTGCTCGGAAACCCTCTACAAAGTTGCTATGAGTGGGAACTTAGTTGACCGCACAAAATAACCATCCCCCACTAAGAAGGGTGTTCAGGTCACATGATCAGTAGTGGCTAAAAATGCCACGTGAAGCCTCTCAAAGGAGAGACTCTCTTTGCAGATTGAAGGCCAACCCAAACTTGTCCAGATTTCTTGGACTCACATTGTTGAAGATTCACAGTTTTCTAACCAGCCTTTCCATTTGGGGATAAACTCAAATAAAAGCCATACTTTAAAAAAAAAAAAAAAAAAACCAGAATCCTTCCTTAAATAATTTTATTTAACCATATTGGAGGCGGGAAACAAAATATCAAGCACCCCAAAACTCAAGCCCATGTATAAATTTTAAAAGCAGAGTTGTTTCTGCAGTTGAGGTATTAGGTAAAATGTGTCTGCTTTTAATCTATAGAAAATAGACCCAGTCAGATAGCCCAGGAACACACTGCTGTCTGACTGACTAGGTC
>NW_006413269.1:4113-5479 GCF_000296735.1 Chrysochloris asiatica | reverse complement strand
AAACACCAGTGGCATAGCCCTCAGAATCACAGCAACTCAGACCACCACAGCATGACAGACAGACGAGTGGTGACTGAAAACCTTATAAATAGCAGTGGAATACTATCAAATAGCACGAGAATATTAAATGTTGAAACATGAAGAAGAGCACCAGAGCATTGTCAGGTAATAGTGCAGGAATATAAACCCCTCAGATTGGAAGGCATGCAAAATATAACTGTAGCATAGCTGCCTTCTGAAAGTAGGGTTGACCAGGATAATGCAAATGGAGTAAAACTTTTGGGACCTTCATTTGCTGATGGGGCAAAACTCAAAATGAGGACAAACAGCTAAAAATGTCCATTAATAATCAGAACATGGAATGTAAAATGTATTAATCTAGGAAAACTGGATGATGTCAGAAATGAACTCAAACATGAACTCAAACACATAAACATCAATATCCTAGGCATTAGTGAGCTGAAATGGACTGGCATTGGCCATTTTGAATCTGACAATCATGGTTTACAATGCAAGGAATGATAAATTGTAGAGAAAAGGCATCACATTCATTATCAAGAAGAACATTTCAAGATCTTGAAGTACAATACTGCCTGTGCTAGGATAATAGCCATATGCCTGTAATGAAGACCCGTTATTCAAATTTACGCACCAACCACTAAAGCCAGTGATAATGAAACTAAATAATTCTATCATCTTCTTCTGTTTGAAACTGGTCAAACAAGCAATAAAGAGGTATTGATAATTACTAGTAGTGGAATTCAAAGGTTGAAAACAAAGAGGAAGGATCAGTCATTGGAAAATATGGCCTTGGTGACAGAAACGATGAAGTGACCTGCAGCGTCTCCAGCATCATAGCAAATACTGTTTTTTAAACATAAAAGATAACTATAGATATGGACCTCAACAGGTAGAATAAACGTAAATCAAATTGACTGCATCTGTGGAAAAAGATGGTAGAAAAGGTCCATATAATCAGCCAAACCAAGGCCAGGGACAGATTGTGAAACAGACCATCAATTGCACATATGCAAATTCAGGCTTAGAAATCATCTCAAGAACATATTTGATGCATTAGACACAAATGACATAAGACCAGAGGACTTGTGGGATAACATCAAGAACATCGTATAAAAAGAAAGCAAATGATCATTAAAAACACAAGAAAGAAAGAAAACATCAAATTGGATGTCAAGAGAGACCAACAAACTTGCTCTCCAGAATATAGATGCTAAAGCAAATGAAGAAATGAAAAGGTAAAAGTTTAATAGAAAAATTTTAAGGGCAACTACAGAAGATAAAGCCAAATATAATTAAATGTGCAAAGACCTGGAGTCAGAAAACCAAAAGGGAAGAACATGCTCAG
>NW_006413269.1:0-583 GCF_000296735.1 Chrysochloris asiatica | reverse complement strand
AAACAAGGTATATGATTTGTTGAATGTAAAACTGATGATGTGCCCTGTAAACTTTCACTCAATCCACAATAAAAACCTTAAATTAAAAAAAAAAAAATTAATAAAAAAAAATACAGGGACAACTCCTTTAAAGTTAAAAAATAAAGTTATGAGCACAACTTTAAAGCATTTCACAAATATATGGTATTTGCTGCTAGTTGTGAAACTTTAACCAGTGAACAGAAGCTGGAGCTATTGTAATTTTCATTGCATTCAGCACTAGGGAACCTTGTATATATGCTACAGAGCAGCAGCTAACAAGTCATAGGTGAGCTCTTAGAAGAATTACTATGACAAAAAATAATACCGTTTAAATAAAAATGGTAAAAAAAATTTGGAGGGGCAAGCAACTCCAATTGAAAATGAACAGATTGGAGACAAAAGAAGAGCTTACAATTTAGTCTTTGCTTTGTTTCTTGAAAAGGACATGTCAATTATCTGGGAATTAGAGTAATTATCTTCCTGATGCTTCCATCTCCCTCTGGTAACCTTTGCCAAAGTTTCTCAATAAGAATATGATGGGAACTTGGACATTGACTACCCG
>NW_006413268.1:0-7037 GCF_000296735.1 Chrysochloris asiatica | reverse complement strand
TGATGGTATATAGAGGGGATTATAATCAATGTAATGAAACAAGTTATATGAATTGTTGAATGTGAAACTGATGATGTGCCCTGTAAACTTTCACTCAGTCCACAATAAAAATCTTAAATTAAAAAAAAAGTACCATGGACTGCCAGAAGAACAAATAGATCTGTGTTGGAAGAAGTACAGCCAAATGCTACTTAGAAGCCAGGGTGGTGGTGAGACTTTGTCATACTTTGGACATATTATCAGGAGGGACCAGTCTTTGGAGAAGGATATTATGCTTGTTAAAGTGGAGAGTCAGCAAAAAAGAGGAAGACCTTCAATGAGGTGGATTGGCACAGTGGCAGCAGCATTGGGCCTAAGTGTAAAAATTGTGATGGTACAGGATAGGCAGTGTTTCCTTCTGTTGTTCATAGGGTCACTATGAATCAGAGCCAACTAAATGGCACCTAAAAACATATTCAAAGTCATATGTTGCCTCTCGTGGACTTGTTCTAATTTTCTTCAGCTTCAGCCTGAACGTACATATGAGCAGTTTATGGTCTGTTCCACAGTCAGCCCCTGGCCTTGTTTTAGCTTTTCCACCATCTCTTCCCACAGATATAGTGGATTTGATTCTGTGCATTCAGCTGGTGAGGTCTACATATATAGTACGGTTTATGTTGTTGAAGAAAATTATTTGCAATGAAAAGTCATTGGACTTGTAAAATTTTATCATCTGATCTCCAGCATCATTTCTGTCGCCAAGGCCATATTATCCATATCTGCTTTTCTCACATTCATACTTGGGGACGGCTGTGCATATTGAAAAAAACATGTCAGTATTTATTGTAGACTCTACTTCCTCTAACCTTTGTTTACATTGGATACAGGGCCTTTCCAAAGGAGCTTTTTTAACCCACTTTGCTACTTCGAGTTTTTTGCAATTTAGGAGGTGTGGTTACACTGTGGGAAAAGTATTGGGCTCCTAGCCAAAAGGTCAGGTCTAATCTGTCAGTTGCTCCATGAGAGAAAGATGAGGCTTTCTGTTCTGTAAAGATTGACAGCCTTGGAAACGCTGTACAGGGTCGCTGTGTGTTGGAGTTGACTTGGTAACAGTGAGTTTGGAGTTTGGTTGTATGATTCTGCTTTCTTTCTTTTCTCAAGGTGGACTTGATGTGGGAGGATGCCCTGTTTATGTTTGAATATTTTAAGCCCAAGACTCTACCAGAATTTGACAGCTACAAGACCAGCACTGTATCTGCCGACCTTGCCAACCTCCTGAAGAGGATCGCCACCATCGTGCCCCGCAGCAGAAGGCCCGCACTGAGCCTGGACCGAGTGTCTGCCTACATTGAGGGCACATCAGCCGAGGTGGGCAGTGGGAGTTCAGCTATGTGAAAGGGAAGCAGCCTTCCTTACCTATCAAGTCTGACGTATTGACACCACTCTGCTTCTCCCCCTCTGTCCAGGTGCCCTGTCTCCCAGCAGGGGCTGACCCATCCCCGGAGGTGGTGAATGAGCTTTACTATCTCCTGGCTGATTACCATTTCAAAAACAAGGAGCAGTCCAAGGCCATCAGGTTCTACATGCTAGACGTCTGCATCTGCCCGGACAGGTTCTTGCTGGTGACACTGGGCTGTGGGCGGCCAGGGGTGAGGCAAGAGCAGGGGACATGAGGGCGATTGAGACACGGCAGTCCTGGTGATTATTTCCATTTTTCTGGAGTGATTGCCTTTTTTCGTTTTTTTCAAATAATGTCTTCATTATTTTATTTATAAGTTTAATTTTACAGTTAAATTTTTTTTTTGATATGACAATTTAGATGCACAGTTTCTCTTGTTGTTAAGAGCCATGAAGTCAGTTCGACCCATAGCGACCTTGTATAGGGTCAGTTGGTGAGCTTGAACCACTGACCTTGCAGTTCAAATGGCTTTGCAGGCTTGCAATTAGCCCACAGTGCCACACCAGGTCTCCTCTAGTTTTCTACATTTCTGTGAACTCCCACAGTTATCTAAACACATCACATTCTCTATCCTTCTTTATCATTTTGGAAGCATTTTCAGTCTTCTGACTTGCTTTTGTGTAGACTGCCCTCCAGACCTGAGCTGTCTTTGTTTCTTGGATCTCGCTCCTGCTACAACTTGATAGCTCAGTTTCTCCCCACCTAACTTACCTAGTTTTCTAAATCCCCTGCTTCCCTTTTATTTTGTCTGGCATTTGGGTGGCGCCCCCTCCAGCAGCTTCCTGGGAAAAGTGCTTGTAAGATAAATTACCTGTTACCTCCCATGTTTGAAAAGTCTTTGTTTATGTGCTGTCACTTTGATTTGGAGTGATGGCCTTTTTTTAAAACAAAATTTTAATTTGTTTTTATTGTGAATTGAGTGGTAGTTTACATGGTAGAATATCAGCTTTACATTCATCCTATCATGTTTTGTTTCATTGCAATGATTACAGTCCCCTCCATGCATCATCATTCAATAGCAGTTGCTTCTATTCCCTCTGGGTTTTTTTTTTGTTATTCCAAAGCCCTCAGGAATATATAACCATTCAAACAACCAAGGGGTACACCCGCAAGCCTGCCACTGGCCATCAGCACACAAACCCTCTCCCTCCCTGAGTCCAGAGTCCCCAGCCACTTCCATCTCTCCACGTCATTGTCTCTGCCTCCATCTCTGGTGTCACTGCTTCTCTGGATAAGGTCCTGCACTCCGCTCTTCTCCCTTGATGGTCCCAGGGTCCTCTGCTCCTGGACTACAAGATCAACCACTCCCTGATAGCAATTATTCACTATTGAGCCACAAGACTCTTATCCCCATCTCCTTTCACCAGCCCCATCCAGACAGGTAGGAAACCACTCAGTGGAGATTCACGTTCCTCCACATCCTCTGAAACTAGGCTCCCTCTTGAAAGCTTGTAAATCAGTCACTTCGTGCCTTTGTAGTACCCCCATTTTGGGTAGTCAATGTCTAAGTTGGCCATCCCTGTCAACCCTGTGTACCAAGGGTGTGGGAATGATCCTCGCTGTCAAGATTCGTTCTCTATTTTGAGGTACTACATCCAAAAGTATAGGTCAAGTTCATCAAATTGTAGTGGATTTTTCTTTTTTTATCTTTTTTCTTTCTCTAGTTGAGTTCTGATCATCCAGCCATTGAAGCCAGGTCAAATGGGTACTGTCTGCAAGTATAGGTGTTCTTGTGCATCTCCCCTCACTTCATATCAGCTGGATGCTTCACTCTCTGCTCTAGTCCTCTGTGGCCATGTCCCTACTTCTCCTTATCGGTAGACCACCATGGTCCAAGCAGCAAGATTACATGCCTGCCCGTGTATTCCCCTTGATTCCCAGTCTTGGAAGGGGGTTTTCCCTGAAGGGACCCAACTACTTGTCTTGATGGTTCCCCTCAAACAACTTGCTTGTTCTTGTAGTAGTCAATCGGACTGCCATTATTGTGTTTTATTTTTTCTGCTCATCTTTCTTTCAGGAAGTATCTTCTGTTCCTCTAGCTACTCCAGGCTGGTCTGCTTGTATTTCCAAGTGGAAATTTCAGAAGATTCTGGATGGGGATAAGGGCCCCTCCTACGGTTGGTCTTATGCAGTGCAAAGGCTCCACAGGAAGCCTCCTTCACTGGGCAAGTTCTAGCCCCATTTTAGGTATTCCAATCAGTTATAGGCTGAAGATGGACTTACAAACTTTCTATAGTGATGTTTCTGGCTATTTCTTTCTCTGTCCCTCAAGTGTTTATTTTACAGTACTAGGCAAGGGAAACCAAGATTCGTAAGACAGTCAAGCATCTTAACATCATTTCCCCCTCTTTAATCCATTCAGACTATGCTTCAATAGAGTGATTGTGTTTTGTCTGAGGAGCCCTGGTGGGCAGTAGGTTAAGCATTGTATACTGCTTACTGAATGCTCAGCATTTCAAACCCACTAGCTGCTCCATGGGAGAAAGATGAGGCTCTCTGCTCCCATAAAGGCTGACAGGCAGCCACGGAAACCCTCTGGAGCAGCTCTACTCTCTACAGGGTTGTTGTGAGTCAGAATCAGCTGGATGGTACTGGATTTACTTTTTCTTGTTTTGTCCTATTGAAGGGTTAGCTAAGGAGTCTCTTCCCAAAAGGGGTTTCCAGAGAATACGTGTGAATTTGGGGTCTTTGTTCCCCTGGAACACAGAACAAAGAGTGGTGGGAAGGGGCATGGCTGGGATCTGAGGAGGGATAAGGTGTCCATCTGGGTCCTGGCATCTGGGAAGGGAGGCTGGACTGTGGCCATGGTGCCTCTCCTTCCATGGTGCCTGAGAGGCAGACAGGAGAGATGGGAAATAAGGCTTGGATGCAGTTGGTCCTGGCAGGGCTCAGAGTCAGCATGTGTAAGTTGGGTTAGACTCTGGCTCAATGCCTGTTTGCCTTTCCAGCCACATGTCAAGTGTGGAGCAGCTGGGGCAGTCTGCACTAAGCTGCTGTTTCCTTCCCTCCATAGGTTTGATTCCTGGGCGGGCATGGCCCTAGCCCGGGCCAGTCGCATCCAGGACAAGCTGAACTCCAATGAGCTGAAAAGTGATGGACCCATCTGGAAGCATGCCACGCCTGTGCTGAGCTGCTTCCAACGAGCGCTGGAGATTGACAGCTCCAATCTCTCGCTGTGGATCGAGTATGGCACCATGTCCTATGCCCTGCATTCGTTCGCTTCACGCCAGCTGAAGCAGTGGAGGGCCGAGCTACCCCCTGAGGTTGTGCAGCAGGTGAGGAGGGGTCTGAGACAGCTTTTGGTTTCCAGGCAGTTGAGAAAGGGGTATCATCCCGGAAGCCAGTTGAGTCACCCTCTTGACATTGCACTGGGATCTTGACATCCCCTTTGGTGGGGAGTTCCTCTGGTATGGGTGCAGGGAGTTCCTCTAGTATGGGTCTCTGGCCCAAGGCTATGCCAAGCAGGGAGACTTGGTTCCTTGAGATAAGCCCCCAGGAACCACATTGACAAGTCTAGGTACACACTGTGCCGCTCTGTCCTCAGACAACAGTTATCATTGAGGGTGCCTCTGTAGTTGTACCAGGTTCCTTGGCCCTGGAAGCTTAGACTCAAGGTGGCTCTGTTCACGAGCTGGCAGAATTCGGGTATTGGTGCTTCCATGAGGCTGAGCCCTGGTGGAGCAGAGAGGGAAGTGCCAACATGGCCCTATGTCTGTTATCCCCCTGAATTATTTCCCTTTTTGTTCTTCAGGGGTTACAGTCTTTAGTAAGTCAGTCCAATACTAAGTTCCCTCTGGCTGTTCCCTAGCACTGCCCCTCTGCCTCAGAGGACCACCAGGCAAGCTGTAGCTTCCCAGACTTGTCCCCATGTATGTGTTTCTCTACAAAAGCACCATGTCTGTCTCTCTTCCTTAGCGCCTTGGTGCCATTGTATCATATGTGTGGATGTGCTTCATCTTGCACTGACCATTCGTATACTGTACTTAGCTGCCCAGACACGTTGTACTTGGTCCTGTGCAGAAGTCCCTGGCTGGATTTTGTCTTTGGTGACTGCTCCAGGGTCTGGAAGTCTGGGAGCTTAAGTCGTGGCCTTGGGGTACACAAACTACCTCTCTAGGAGGCTGTGATAACGTAGGGATTCCAGGAAGTGAATGTGATGTGCTTTCAGCCTTGGGTGCCTGTGAAGTTCCTTGTGGTGCTTCTCAGGGGAAGGAATCTTCACTGTATCCCCAAAGGTGGGGAGGGAGAGTGACAGATGGAAGCCTGCCTCTGCCCTGGCCTATTCTCTCCCACTTCTGCTCAGACATGGTCTCTGCAGCTGTCCTTAGTGTTAATCCCTTGGAGGCCATCTCCCAGAGTGCTGGGGATAGCAGGTGCAGGTGTCCTGACACCAGGGAAGGCTGCTTGGCTGCTGGAGATGTTTGTTCCCGGGCTTATCTGTCTGATAAGAAGGGAGGGAGAAGGGTACACGCTGAGATCCTTGAGTTGCTATGTCATTCAGAGTCTGTCTGCACACCTGGTGGCAGGTCAGTGACAGGAAGTAGGATGTACTGGTGTTGTTTTCCAGGGGGAAGGCTCTAGAGGCCACGTGTTTGTTAACTATGCTTGAAGAGCTCAGCAGGGACACCTGGGACGCTTTTATGGCCAACCGTGGCCAACACCCCATTCCGGAGGCTTGCTCAGTGGAGACCCACTTACTCGCTGAGTTTATGACGGGTTGTACTGGGAGGTGCCTCACAGATTTCTGACACTGTGAAGGCTGTGACTGTGCCCTCCTGATCCTGCAAGTCAGGTGTCCAAGGGCACACCCGCCAGAGACATGTATGTGGGCAGTGTGTGCTCCCACTTCATGTCTGCATGGTACCTAGGCTAGGTGGGGGCTTGTCACAGACTTTTCTAGTGGGTGACCCTGGGACCAATGTAGAGCAGGTCAGACCACATGGCAGACATAGTGAAAGTAGGGCTGCATTTGCATCTGACATCCTGAAAGACCTCTCACTTAGGCACATTTGCTCCTTTAGGAAGGTTCATCAAGGTTTGTGCCTGGTTTGTGCGCATTCATCCTGCTCTGTGGTTCTTTCCACAGGGTTTGACCCAGTAGCCATTTCCTGGTCCCTGGGTGGTCATTTGCTTTTCCAGGAAGGGCTGGGCAGAGCACGGAAGCACCTGATCCCTTGGACTGGGTTGAGTGAGCACTGCCTTTGGGGGGATGACTTGTGGGAGACCTGCTCTATGTGCCTCAGGTGCCCAGCAGCCATGCCCTCGCCTGTCTGGCATCAAGCCAGGGTATGGCAGTGTGGGGTGTGTCTTGAGGCTTAGGTTGTTGTTGTTGTTAGGTGCCACTGGGTCGGTACCGACCCATAGCGACCTTTATGCACAGCAGAAAGAAACACTGCTCGATCATTGGTCAACCTCACTACTGTGCCATGCTTGAGTCCATCAATGCTGTCACTTGACTAATCCATCTCGTTAGGGGTCTTCCTCTTTTTCTCTGATCCTCTACCTTACCAAGCATGATATCCTTCTCCAGCAACTGGTCCCTACTGACAATATCTCTAGAGTATAAGAGAGGAAGTTTGGCCATCTTGGCCTCCAAGGA
>NW_006413267.1:6040-6490 GCF_000296735.1 Chrysochloris asiatica | reverse complement strand
TCTCTGGTTAGGATTCCACATTCTGCTGCTGCTCTTCCCTATTGATAGTCCTAGGGTTCTCTGTTCCTGAAATGAAAGATAAACTAATCCCCCCCCTTTTAGTTACACAACTTCTACTTTTACAGTTGTGACCATAGCAATTAGTTATGATAACAATTACTCCCTGTTGAATCAAAAGAATCCTGTCCCCATCTCTTTTCACTAGATCCATCTAGACAAGATGAAAACTATTCAATAGGTATTCTACCTTCCTCCCCTTGCTCTGAAACTAAATTCCCTCTTGAAACCTTGTAAACCATCTATTCCATGCCTTTATAGTACCCCTGCCCCCATTGTAGGTAGCCACTGTCTACATTGCTGGTCACTATCAACCCTGTGTACTGAGGGGATAGGCTTGATTCTTGATATGAAGATTCCTTCCCTCTTGGTTGGTATTTTGAGCAACTACAT
>NW_006413267.1:3087-3671 GCF_000296735.1 Chrysochloris asiatica | reverse complement strand
TGCCAAAAGAACCAATAGATCCGTTTTGGATGAAGTGCAGCCAGAGTGCTCCTTGGAAGCCAAGAGGGCTAAACTCCATCTCTCAAACTTTGGACATATTGTCAGGAGGAACCAGTCGCTGGAAAAGGATATCATATTTGGTAAGGTGGAGGGTCAGAGAAAAAGAGAAAGGACCCCAACGAGAAGGATTGGCCAAGTGGCAGCATCAATGGACTCAAGTGTGCCAACAGCAGTGAGGTTGGCCCAGAATTGGGCTGTGCTTTGTTCTGCTGTGCATAAGGTCGCTATGAGTCAGGACCAACTTAATGGCACTTAACAACGGCAACAACAACATCCATATGCAAAGGTCATGTTCATCAAATTATAGCAATTTACACTTGCTACATGTATCAAACTTCTTTATTTTCCTCTAGTTGAGTTCTAATCATCAACCATTCAAGCTAAGTCAAATGGATACTATCTGCAAGTCTGGAAATTCTTACGTGCCTGTCCCTACTTCATATCAGTTGGACATTTCACTCTCAGTTCTAGCACCCATTGGCTAGGTCAGTGTCCACGGGCTCAGGATTTCCAAGTCTCCCTGA
>NW_006413267.1:0-787 GCF_000296735.1 Chrysochloris asiatica | reverse complement strand
GTCATATGCAAAATTAGTGTTTGCTTTTCTGATCTCCCATAATGGGGAAAATCTGTGCTTATGTTTCATTTTTATACAAGTTATTATTTTTTAATTACAAAATGGCCTTATAGTGCCACAGAGGTGTGTGTATTATAGCACAAAAGTCAGAAATTACTTTTAGAAGTAAGTTTGAATCTTGGTGTGTTCATACTGGATAAGTTTTCAATTAAGAATATCCTTATAAGAAAATGCCACTGAGACCAGCCTGGAGTGGCTAGAAAACAGAAGATACTTCTTGAAAGAAAGACTGACAGGAAAAATACAAAACAATATAGGCAGACTGTTATTACAAGAACAAGCAAGTTGCTTGCCCAGGAGACATCAAGACAAGTGGTTGGTTCCCCTCAGAGCAAACCCTCTTCTAAGACTAAGACTCAATGGGAATACACACTCTGATTGATGACCACATTCATCACCGATAAGGGGACGTGAGGGAAAAACAGCAGTGAAGCTGCAAGCTAAGCCCTACAACGTTCAATAGACTCCTGTGAACCCAGGTGGAGACCTGGGTGGCCAGCAGTGTGGCAAGACCTGGGGAGTCTTGGGCCCAAAGTCAGTGACATAGCCACAGAGGACTAGAGTGGAGAGTGAAGCGTGCAGCTGATAAAAAGAGAGGGCATATGCACAAGAACACCCTCACTTGCAGATAGTACCCACTTGACCTGGCTTCAATGACTGGATGATCAGAGCTCAAGTAGAAGAAGAAAGAAGAGGAAAAAAAGAGTAATCTGATACAATTTGATGA
>NW_006413266.1:5723-7394 GCF_000296735.1 Chrysochloris asiatica | reverse complement strand
TGGGGTTCATTGAGCTTCTTGAATGCTTATCTTTTCACTTTTTATGATGTTAGGGAAATTTTCTTCCAGCAGTTCTTCAACTATCTCCTTTGTGGACTTGTGTGAATCTTCCTGTTCCGGAATGCTGATAATTCTGAAGTTATTCTTCTTCATGTTGTCCAACATGAATCTTAGTCCTTCTTCAGATTTTTTATCCTTTTTTGTGCTTGCTCTTCTATCTTAGTAGTGTTAAGAGAGTTATCTTCTTGCTCACTAGTTCTGGCTTCTATCTCTTCAATTCTGTTCCTTTGTCCTTTCAGTGTATTGTCCATTTCTGATACTCTATTATTAATCATTTGGACCTCTTTCTGTAGGTTTTGAATTGTTTCCAATACTGTATCTGTCTTATTTGTTTGTTCCTGTAGCACTTTCCTGACTTCTTCCTTATTTTTCACATCTCCTTGTATAGTCTTTTGATACATTTTATAATCATTTTTCTGAATTCCTTCTCAGGCATTTCCAAAGCCTGCCCACCTTCCAGTATGGAGTGTTGGTCTACTTCCAGCTCATTTGTCTCAGCCACTTTATCTCGTTTCTGGACATGTGCAGATATGGTCATCTGCCTCTGTTTTTGGGGCATATTCAGGAGTCATCTGTTGCCTTAATACTTAGATGGGTGTGCATTTTGGTATTTTTTATGCTTTCTGATTGTCTCTGGGTAGAAGTGATCAGGAGATGGGCTTCCCTTTTCACTCTGCTTCCTGAGAAATTTCAAGATGCTGCTGTTGGTCATTGTGACATAACTCAGGATTGAATTTTGGGCCTATTTCCTTTTTAGTCTCTGGGGGTGAGGGTGGGTTGTCCACACGCTCAAGTCACCATAATGGAGGTGCGCAGCCAAGGAGAGTAAAAAAAAAAATGTCCACACCTTAATCTCTGTGGTTCTATCAGGTGTCTGTGGCTGCTCTGATACGCCCCCTGTTTGGTCTTCCCTAAGATGGCAGCTCCTGGAGCAGCTGATCATCTTGAATTAGATATCAATGAGTTTCTTACTGTTGCTACAAATTCCTCTGGCTGTAAGCCTTCCAACCTTCTAAATATTCCTTTATATGTGGTTCAGCATTCTGGAACCATCCCCTAAGTCTGCTTGGTCCAGTATTCTGTGTTGTTGCTGACAGAGCTCCTCTCTGTACTTCTACCTGATCTGCCATCTTGTTTGTTCTCTCTGCAAAGACCTTTTTAAAATAACATAAAAGATGACTATATACATGAACCTCACTAGATAGAATGCACAGAAATCAAATTGACTTTATCTGTGGAAAAAGATGGTGGAAAAACTCAGTATCATCACCCAAAACAAGGCCAGGATCCAACAATCAATTGCTCACATGCAAGTTCAGGCTGAAGCTGAAGAAAATTAAAACAAGTCCATGAGAGCCAAAAGATGACTTGAACATACCCCACCTGAATTTAGAGATCACCTGGAGAACAGAGTTGATGCATTAGACACTAAAGTTCATAGACCAGAACTATAGAATGATATCAAGACCATCATAGAGGAAGAAAGCAAAAGGTCATTAAAAGATAGGAAAGAAAGAAAAGACCAAAATGGATGTCAGACGAGACTCTGAGAACTACTCTGCAACATAGAACTGCTAAAGCAAATAGAAGAAATGAAGAAGTAAAAGAAAA
>NW_006413266.1:2438-4343 GCF_000296735.1 Chrysochloris asiatica | reverse complement strand
GTCCAAAGTGTGGCAAGACATGGGGACCTGAGTCCATGGACAAGGGCATAGCCACAAAGGACTAGAGCTGAGAGTGAAGCATCCAGCTGATATGAAGTGAGGGGAGATGCACAAGAACACCCAAACAGTACCCATTTGACCTAGCCTCGATGGCTTGATAATCAGAACTCGACTAGAGGAAGATAAAAAAGAAAACAATTTTCGATAAAGGAAACAAGTGTACATTGCTATAATTTGATGAACTTGACCTATACTTGTTGGGAGCGGCTGAGATGGGAATCCTCAATCACCCCGTTTTCCAGCAACTTCCACGTAGAAGTTTCTAGATGGAGATGACCTTCAGCTCTGTTTGCTTAGCTAGGCATCCTGTATTTCTGTTAGCACTGCTGTTCTAATCAGTGTTCCAGTTAGCTACCACAAGTTACATTTTTCTGATAAAACAAACAGATCTGTGTTGGAAGAAGTACAACCAGAATGCTCCTTAGAGGTGAGGATGGCTAGACTTCATCTCTCATACCACAGACATACTCCCAGGAGGGACTAGTTCTTGGAGAAGGACATTATATTTAATAAAGTGGAGGGTCAGCAAAAAAGAGGAAGCCCCCAATGAGATGGATTGACGCAGCGCTAGCAGCAGCAATGGGCTTAAGCATAACAACAATCATGGGAATGGCACAAGAGTGGGCAGTGTTTGATTCTTTATGCCAGGGTCATTATGGGCATCTAACAACAACAATAGTACCCTCCCACTGCCATCAGATTAAGACTCATACTAACCCTAACAACAATGTAGAACTGCTCCCTGTGGTTTCCAAGGCTGTAAATGTTTAAAGAAGCAGATAGCCTCATCTTTCTCCTGCTCAGCAGCTGGTGAGTTAGAACTGCCAACCTTTTAGTCAGCAAGCCAATGCTTAGCCCACTGTGCCACTAGGGCTCTTGGAGTGGACACAGTTGAGGGAAACTAGCAAGGACTGGGGCAGCTGTGCCCTGAGGCTAGCACAGTGGGGTGCTATTACTACAGGACCAAGGGGAAGTCCACTGCTTTCATCCAATTCCAACTCTTAACGACACTGCTGGACAGAGCAGAACTGCCCCATAGAGTTTCCAAGGCTGCAGTCTTTACAGAAAGTTTTGGACCTCAAGGTCAGTTTGAACCACAAAGTTGGCAGTTCAAATGCACCAGCTGCTCCTTGGAAATCCTATACCGAGTTGCTCTGAGTTGTAACTAACTTGAAGGCAGTTAACAACAAATCTTTACAGAAAAGATTTGAGTTGGTGGGTTTGAGCCACCAACCTTTCAGTTAACAGCTAAGTGCTTAACCATGGTACCACTAGGAATCCTTTGAACTAAGGGAAATGAGCCTTTATCAGAACCCAGAAAGAGTAGCTGTAATTAAAATCCAGAACTGTTTCTGGTACCTGCAGCAATCTGACGGGGAGGGAGTCTGAGAAATACATAACCTGCCCTCTCTCTTGCTCACCCTCTGATCTCCTGGGGCTCAGAACAGGGTGGATACAGCTGCAAGTAGGCTTGAGGGGGCAAATGGGAAATCAGCCCACTGAATGATAGGAGGTATTGGAGCTGGGGCCTGAAGTGTGTGTATAAACCAAGTATGAGAAGGACTTGGGGGTGAGGAAGGCAGAGATTTCCAGAGAGGGAACTACGGGTACAAAGGCCTGGAGACATGGGCCATCCTAAAGGATGCGGGGTGATGAGAGTATGGAAAGATGAACATACCCTTTGGAGCAGAACCGGTATGGATTGCAGATGGGTGTGATGTGGCAGTGATGGAAGAGTGGAGTCAGGCAGGTCCTCTGAGTGGACGACAGTGACAATTACTGAACTAGAAAGACTAGGAAGGGCTCAACTTGAAGAGGAATGTGATGGTTAGGGTTTTGTGTCCA
>NW_006413266.1:0-883 GCF_000296735.1 Chrysochloris asiatica | reverse complement strand
AACCAGAAGGTAATTAATGAGATTGTTAACACTTTGTGAAAAATAGAACTAATGTCAGTGAACAACTAGTGTAGAAATTACCAAATAGGAAGCTAACTTGCTGCATAAACTTTCACCAAAAACACAATAAAACATTATTTAAAAGAAAGAAAGTGGCTTTGTGGGAAAACAATAATAATAAAACAAAACAATAATAATAATTTCAAAGCAAATGTTGCTGTGAAATCGGTATTGGGTACACAGACAACCACAAAGGCAGCAGAAATGGTTTGTGCATAACTAGCCTAAAGGCTGGAAATTTGAACCCATCCAGAGGCACTGTGGGAAGCAGGACTGGTGATCTGCTTTTGTCAGGATCAGGGCTAGGAAAACCCTAACCTGTGGGGTTGCCAGGAGTCAAAACTGACTTGACAGCAATAGGATTGGGTGTTGATTTCTCTGGGATACTTCTGGATTTGATCACTTAGAAAGAGAATGGAGAGAAAGAAAGCAAGCTGAATATTTAAAGACTGGAGGAAAAGACTTTGGCAAAGGAGAAGGAGAAGAAACAATGAATGGGGCTGGCAGCAAACTCAGAGAGAATGATGGAGTGTTGAGGAGCCACATGAGGGAGGATCTCAAGAAGGCAGGGTCTGCTACACTGAAGGGTGCTAAGAGCTGAATTACAATGAGGCTGAAGGATATTCTTTGGATTTAGTCAAGTGTCTTGCCAGATGTGGTGGTGGCTATGTGCCACCAACTTGGCTCTGACTCAAAGCAACCCTGTGTAGGGTTTTCAAGGTCATTAATCTTCTCTGGTAGCGTAGTGGTTACGAATCGGGCTGTGAACCTTAAGGTCAGCGGTTTGAAACTACCAGCCACTCTGTGGGAGAAAGATGAGGCT
>NW_006413265.1:5257-6778 GCF_000296735.1 Chrysochloris asiatica | reverse complement strand
CCTGGGACCATCAAGGGAGAAGAGAGGAGTGCAGGACCCTAACCAGAGAAGCATTGATACCAGAGATGGAGGCAGAGACTATGACATGGAGAGATGGAGTGGATGGGAATTCTAGACCCAGAGAGGGAGAGGGGCTGTGTGCTGACACCAAGGTTCACAGGGATGGGCAACTTAGACATTGGCAACCCAAATTGGTGGGAGGTGGGGGGCAGGGAGGGCTACAAAGGCAAGAAGTGACTCACAAGCTTTCAAGAGGGTGAGGGGAATATAGACGCTCCACTGAGTGGTTTCCAGCCTACCTGGAAGGGACTGGTGAAAGGAGATGGGGATAAGACTCTTGCAGTTCAGTAGTGAATAATTGTTATCAGGAATGACTGTGAGGGATGGAAATATAAAGGTAGACATTTTGTAGCAAAAGGAGGGGAGTGATTGATTTTGCAGTCCAGGTATAGGAGGTGCCTGGGACCATCAAGAGAGAGGAGCAGAGTGTGGGATCTATCCAGAGAATCAGTGACACCAGAGATGGAGGTAGAAACAATGACGTGGAGAGATGGAGTGGCTGGGGACTCCGGACTCAGGGAAGGAGAGGGGTGGTGTGCTGATGGCCGGGGGGCAGGCTTGCAGGGTGTATTCTTTGGTTGTTTGATGATGCATGGAGGGGATTGTAATCATGGCAATGAAATGAAATACAATAGGATGAATGTAAAGCTGATGTTCTCCCATCACTTAATTCACAATAAATAAAAAAAAAAAGGACAACATCTTGTACAGTAGTAACAAAGGGAGAAAGATGAGGCTTTCTGCTCCCATAAAGATTTACAGGCTCGGAAACCCTGTACAGGGTCGCTATGAGTCGGAACCGAATCCATGGCACATAACAACAACAACAACAACAAATTGTGTGTGTGTGTATATATATATATATATCACAAAATAATCACTGAGTAAGTACTGTTGAGCCCACAAGCAGCTCTGCAGGAGATAGATGAGGTTTTCTGCTCCCCAAAAGACTTACAAGTCTCAGTAACCTTATACAGTGTTGCTAAGGGTCTAAACCAACTCAAGAGCACTTAACAACAACATATATACATGGAGTCTTGGTGTGGCAGTGTTGAATAGGCACTAGATAGGGTTGCTATGGGTTGGAACCAACTCCATGGCACTTAATAACAACAGCAACCTATATATACAAATTGTAGTCCAATGCCTTAACCTGCATATGTGTGTGTTAGCCCACATATGTCTGTATGTGTATGAATATGTGTATATATAAGGCATATATGTATATATATGCCTTAACCCACACATGATTTTATATATATTGTTATTGCTTAGTGCCACCACTCGTCTGTCTGTCGTGCTGTGGTGGATTGAGTTGCTGTGATTCTGAGGGCTATACCACCGGTGTTTTGGATGACCAGCAGGGTCACCCATGGTGGAAAGGTTTCAGATGAGCTACAAAACAAAGACAGACTAGGAAGAAAGAGTGACAAACTACTTCCGAATCGCTAGTCACTGAAA
>NW_006413265.1:0-937 GCF_000296735.1 Chrysochloris asiatica | reverse complement strand
AAGGTGCATTGAAAGAATTGGCAAAGAACAAGGCACCAGGAATTGATGGAATAAATATTGAAATCTGTCAAGAAAGTGAGGCAGCACAGGAGGCACACACTCATCTATGCCAAGAAATTTGGAAGACAACTATCTGGCCGACTGATTGGAAGAGATCCATGTTTGTGCCCATTCCAAAGAGAGGTGATGCAAATGAAATGCAGAAATCATCGGACAATCTCTTTGATGTTCCATGCGAGTAGTTTTACTAGAGGTAATACAGAAACGGCTACAATCATACATTGACAGAGAATTTCCAGAGGTTCAAGCTGGATTCAGAATAGGCTGTGGAACGTGGGCTATCATTGCTGATGTCTGACGGATCTTGGCTGAAAGCAGAGAATATCAGAAAGATGTTTACTTGTACTTTGTTGACTATGCAAAGGCTTTCAATTGTGCAGATCATGACAAGCTATGGACAACATTGTGAAGCGTGAGTATTCTGGAACACTTAATTGTACTCATGAGGAATCTGTATATGGACCAAGACGCAGTTGTTCAAACAGAGCATGAGGACACTGAATGGTTTAAAATTAATAAAGGTGTGAAACAGGGTTGTAGTCTTTCACCATACTTATTCATCCTGTATGCTGAGCAAATAATATGAGAATCTGGGTTATATGAAGAAAAACGTGGCATCAGGATTGGAGGAAGACTTATTAACAACCTGTGAAATGCAGGTGATGCAACCTTGCTTGCTGAATGTGAAGAAGACTTTAAGTATTTACTGATGAAGATCAAAGACCACAGCTTTTGTTATGGATTGCATTTCAATGTAAAGAAAAGAAAAATCCTCACCACTGGACTAATAAACAGCATTCTTATCAATGGAGAAAAGATTGAAGTTGTCAAGGACTTCATTCTTCTTGGATAAACTATCAACACTCATAGAAGCAGC
>NW_006413264.1:5490-7130 GCF_000296735.1 Chrysochloris asiatica | reverse complement strand
TGTGACATCACCCATGTGGTTTCTGATGCGTGTGTCTTCTCCCTCTTTCATGTTTTAGGTTTGCCAATGGTCTGTCAATTTTGTTAATATTTTCAAAGAACCAGCTTCTTGTCCTATTGATTCTTTCTATAGTTTTTCTGTTTTCTATTTCATTTATTTTTGCTTTAATCTTTATTATTTCTTTTCTTTTCTGGCTGTAGGTTCCCTCTCTTGGTCTGTTTCTAATTATTGTAGATGCTGTGTTCATGTATTGATTATGGTTCGTTCTTCTTTTTGGATATGTGCATTTATTGCAATAAATTGTCATCTCAGCTTCATTTATGCTGTGTCCCAAAGATTTTGGTATGTTGTGTTTTCGTTCTCATTTGTTTCTAGGAAATTTGTGAATTCACATTTATTTTCTACTACTATCCAGTCACTGTTCCTCAGAGTGTTATTCATTTTACCTGCATTTTACTTTATTTCCTTGATCTTCTTATTGTTGATTTCTAATTTGATAGCATTGTTGTCTGAGAAGATGCTTTGTAGTATTTTGATATGTGTAAATTGATCAAAATTTGTTTTGTGGCCTAAGACATGGTCTATTTTGGAGAATGTTCCATGTTCACTGGAAAGAATGTATATTGTGCTGCTGTTGGATTGAATGTGCTATATACATCTATGAGGTCCACTTGTCTGATTGTGTTGTTTAGTGTTTCTGTGTCTTTGTCAAGTTTCTTTCTGGTTGTTCTATCCATTTTTGAAAGTGTTGTATTAAAATTACCCACTATTATTGTATATTCGTATATTTCTTTCTTCAAATCTATTAGAGTTTCCTTTATATATTTTGGAGATCTTTCATGGGAGCATACATATTTATTATGTTTATGTCATCTTGTTCAATTGTTCCATTAATCATGAGATAATGTCCATCTTTATCTATTATGCTGGTTTTTACCTTAAAATTTATTTTATCACAGATTAGTACTACCACTCCCGTTCATTTTTTATTGCAGTTAGGTTGGCATATTTTTTTCTATCCTTTGATTTTTAATCGATTTTTGTCTCTGTGTGAGATGTGTTTCTTGCAGACAGCATATTGAAGGATCTTGTTTTCATATCCATTCTGCCACTCTCCATCTCTTAACAGATGATTATATGGCAGCAGTTGCTGTCTCCTTTTGGATAAGATAGGCAGTTAAAGAGCTCCGTAAAGGTAAAAGGGAGAGTATAAAACAGCAAAACAGCAATAGCAAAAAAAGAAACAAGCAAGCAAGCAAGAAAAAAAAAAAACCCAACAACATCAAAAACACAAGAACAGTAACAACAACAAAACTAGACTGGATGCTGTAGTCTATAATTGCAGAAAAGAGAGCAGAGGGAGAGAAGAAAAAAAAAAAATCTGTAGCCTACTGTGAGTATAACATTAATGTCCTCTTTCAGCTTCTTGCCTTCAAGTCTGCCTGAGAGAAAGATTTCAAAATGCCACTGTTCGTTGTTATGCTGTACCTCAGGATTTAATTTAATTTTTGGTCTATTTTGTTTTTAAAGTCTCTTTCCCTCTCTAAACCCCTTGTTCAGGCTTTTCTGTATTAAAAACAACAACAACAACAACAACAACAACACAGTTCAGTACCAACTCTTGGGCTGAAAGTATCTGT
>NW_006413264.1:2759-3901 GCF_000296735.1 Chrysochloris asiatica | reverse complement strand
AGTAACAACAATATCTAGGTTGAGTCTAGGTAATATTGTAATGTATGTTATTCTCAGGTTGCTTGTTGTCTGCTGTTGTTGGTTCTCTGCCCAAAGATTCCGTTTAGTATTTTTTATAAGGTTAGTCTGGCTTTTACAAATTCTTGTGATTTCTGGTTGTCTGAAAATGACTGATTTTACCATCTTATTTGATGGACTGTTTTATTGCATATATGATTCTTGCTTGGCATTTTTCTTTCAGAGTTTTATATATGTCATATCAATGATTTCTTACCTGTTTGATTTCTGTTGAAAAATCAGAACTTAGTTTTATTAACTCTTCTTTGCAGGTAACTTTTCCTTTTTCTTGAACTGATCTAAGGATTCCTTCCTTGTTTTTAGTTTTGAAAAGTTTGGTCATAATGTGTCTTGGTGTTTTTCTATTGGGGGTCTAGCCTGCTAGGAATTAATTCAGTTTCTTGAATGATTGTCTTCTCATCTTTCATGATGTTATGGAATTTGTCTTCTAACAATGGTTGGACAATATTCTCTATCTGTTGCCTCTTTTTGTTCTGGAATTCCTACCACATGCAAATTATTCCTCTTGGTATTGTCCCACATAACCTGAGGATTTTTTGGGATGTATTTGTTCTTTTTTTTTCTAATTCTTCCTCAAGAGTATGAATATTGTGAGATATTTCTTAAATTTTGTAACTTGGCTTTCATTGATTCAGTTCTGTTTTTTTGACCTTTCAGTGTATTATCTATTTCTGAACTTTTTGTGTTAATCGCTGGCTTTATACTTGCAGATTTTGTATTATTCTCATTTTTCAATTATATTGTCAGTTTGTTTCCCATAATTTTGTATATAATTTCCTTGATTTAATCTGTAGTTTTCTTGATCTTACTTTCGAAGAACTGAAGTTGTGTAATGGTTGGTGTTAGGTACCATAGAGTCAGAACTGACTCATAGTGACCCTATGCATAGCAGAAGGTAACACTGCCCTGTTCTGCACCAACTCAACAATTGTTGCTACATTTGTGGTCATTGTTACTTCCACTGTGCCAATCCATTGCTTTGGGAGTCTTCCTCTTTTTCTCTGACCCTCTATTTTACCAAACATGATATCGTTCTCCAGGGACTTGTTCCTCTTGACAATATG
>NW_006413264.1:0-564 GCF_000296735.1 Chrysochloris asiatica | reverse complement strand
GGGCCTACTATGCATGCACACAGATATGCTCAGAATTTAAAGGGAAAGAATCCCCATAAAACCAAATGGCAGTGCAAAATGGCCAGTTGGCGCTGAACAATCCCCATTCAGGCTAGGAAAAAGGCCTGAATGGGGATTGTGGAGTGGGAGAGAGACAGACTAAAAACGGAACCACTCAAAAAAGTAAATCATTAATTATGTCATAATGACCAACAGTGGCATCTTGAAATTTCTCAGGTGGTGTTGGAGGTGAGAAGCTGAGAGAGGGACATTAAACTCATACTCATATTTTTTATTCAGAATTTTTTTCTCTTCTATCTTTTCTGTGATTATAGACTGTAGTATCTGTCTTTTTTGCTGTTGCTATTTTGTTTTTGTCCCCTCTTTACTTCTAGGGGTTTCTTTATATTCCTACATTACCCAAGAATAGACAACAATTGCAGTCATATAGTCAAGTACAATAACCCCTTATAAAATCCCACCATCTAGGCAAGAACCAATATGAGATGCCATACACCAGATAGGCAGCCAACACTTGTGACAATTACTCTGAGTTGAATAATA
>NW_006413263.1:5798-7212 GCF_000296735.1 Chrysochloris asiatica | reverse complement strand
ATGATGTGCCCTGTAAACTTTCACTCAATCCAAAATAAAAACATTTAATAAAAAAAAAATAATAATAATAATCAGAGAAGCTAAATTATATGAAGAACATAGCTTTAAGATTTGAGGAAGACTTACATCCTGCAATATGCAGATGATGCAACTTTGATTGCTGGAAGCAAAGAGGACTTAAAACATTTACTGATGAAGATCAAAGACCACAGCTGTCAATATGGATTATTCCTCAATGTAAAGAAAACAAAAATCCTCACAACTAGACCAATAAATTACATCATGATAAACTGAGAAAAGGCTGAAGTGTCAAAGACTTGATTTTGCTTGGATCTACAATCAATACTCCTATAGTTGATACTCTACTGGTCTTCCTGTGCCCCTTATAATTTAAACCTATAAAACTAACAGGACAGACCTTCTGGGGGTCAGTTCTGGTCTTTACCGAGGATGGATGAGACTGCTGTGTGTTAGGAATCAGGCATCTTTAGTGGAATGGGACACAGTCAACATAATACAAAATGGGCTCTAATAGCAACAAGGCATACATTCCTGGAGGTTAATAGGAGCATGACAGCCTCCCCCCACCTGGACACTGTCACCTGCAGGCCAGCTGTGAATTGCTACAGAAGGCTCCTGCAGTGGACTTTGCTTCCATAATCAGCAGTCTACCTATCTCCCTGCTCAGCCTATGGCTCTGGTCTCTGAAACCCAGGAGGAAACCTTCTTGGGGGTCAATTAGGGTTAGTCTTCTCCTACTTTCAGTTAACACTGGGGACTAGGTGGCAGGAGGCAGGAGTTCTGAGTAGAGACTGCACTCACAGTCAACAATCTCCCAAGGAACTCTGATAGCAGCAAGTCAGCCCTCTATGGGACATTAACCAGATCCTGCCACCCCCTCCCGTATCTGGTAATTGCTTATGACCAAGTTGTTAGGCGCCATTGAGTTGGTTCTGACTCCTAGAGACCCTATGCATAATAGAATGAAATACTGCCCAATTCTAGGCCATCCTCACAACTGTTGTTATGCTTGAGCCCATTGCTCCTGCTACTTACTCTAGAATATAATAAAATGAGCTCTAAAATGCAATATTCATGGCACCAAATCAAAAACCAAACCTGCTATCTTTGAGTCAATTTTGACTCATAGCATGTGTCATGTGTCCCTTCCCCGAAAATATATACCAACTTGGGTGGGCCATGATTTTCCAGTTTGGCAGTTACGCCACATGTAATGTGGCAGGTATGTAATGATCCTGCATAATGTGATTTGATGTGATAAGCCAAGAAGAGGAATAAGGGTGGGATACCTGATGTAATGTAAGGGAAGTTTCCTTGGGGTGTGGCCTGAAACAGCTTTGATCTTATAAGAGATAAAATGAGAAATAAGTGATTAGCTTCTGCCACCAAGAAA